>NC_063347.1:55636462-55707313 GCF_021869965.1 Rhincodon typus | reverse complement strand
TACACTCACTTTACTGGCTCCACCCCCGCCTCTTCGCCTATCTGTCTCCTCTCCACCCATCTTCTCCCTTATCCATCTTCTATCCGCCTCCCCCCTCTCCCTATTTATTTCAGAATCCCCTTTCCCTCCCCCATTTCTGAAGAAGGGTCTAGACCCGAAACGTCAGCTTTCCTGCTCCTCTGATGCTGTTTGGCCTGCTGTGTTCATCCAGCTCTACACCTTGTTATCTTAGATTCTCCAGCATCGGCAGTTCCTACTATCTCTGACTATTTCTAAGCCGTCTTTGCCTTTCCAAATGTATGTAGGTCCTGTGTCTCAGAATCCCCTCCAACAACTTACCTATCACTGACATTAGGATCACAGGTCTGTAGTACTTTGTCTTTTCCTTGCAACCTTTCTTAAATAATGGCACAACATTAGCCACCCTCCAGTCTTCCAGCACCTCACCTATGGCTGTTGATGAGATAAATACCTCTGCTAGGGGCCCTGCAATTTTTTCCCTAGCTTCCCACAAAGTTTTGGGATAAACCTGATTAGGTCCTGGGGATTTATCTACTTTTATGCATTTTAAGACCTCCAGCACCTCTTCTGTACTGTGAACTCTTTTCAGACATCACTATTAACCTCCCCGAGTTCCCTAGCTTCTATGTCTTTCTCCATGGTAAATACTGATGAGAAATATTCGCTTAGGATCTCACCCATCTCTTGTGGCTCCACACATAGACAATCTCCTTGATCTTTAAGGGTCCCTATTCTCTCCCTACATTCTGTTTTGCCTTAATATATTTGTAGAATCTCTTTGGATTCTCCTTTACCTTATCTGCCAAAGCTATCTCACATCCTTTTTTTGCCCTCCTGATTTCCCTTTGAAGTCTAGTCGTACAGTCCACTCTACTCCTCAAGGGATTCACTTGATCTCAGCTGCCTATACCCGACATATGCCTCCTTTTTCTTGACCAGAGCCTCGATATCTCCAGTCATCCAATGTTCCTATTCCTGCCCAATCTTGCCCTTCACATTAACAACTCCTGGCCCTGAACTCTTTCTAATCTTGCCTTTGAAAGCTTCTCACTTGTTAGATGTCCCTTTAGTTGCGAACAGCATCCCCAACCAACTTTTGAAAGTTCCTGTCTAATACCATCAAAATTGGCCTTGCCCCAATTTAGAACTTTAGCTCGTGGACCATACCTATCCTTTTCCCTAACTATTTTAGAACTAGTAGAATTAAGGCCACTGGTCCAAAGTGCTCCCCCACTAACACATCAGTTACTTGCCCTGCCTTATTTCCCAAGAGGAGATCAAGTTTTGCTCCTTCTCTAGTTGTGCCGTCTACATATTGATTTAGAAATTTTTCCTGAGCACACGTGACAAATTCCTCCCCATCCAAGCCATAACACAATGGCAGTCCCAGTCAATGTTTGGAAAGTTAAAATCCCCCTACTATTACAACCCTATTATTCTTACAGCTATCTGTGATCTCCCTACATATCTGGTCCTCAATTTCCCATTGACTATTGGGGGGCTTATAGTACAATCTCTTCAAGTGATCACCTTCCTCTTATTTTTCAATTCCACCCATACAGCCTCACTGGACGATCCCTCAGGAATACCCTGTCTAAGTACTGCCGTGATGTTTTCCCCAATCAAAAGGTTTTTAACAAGCTATAATCCCCCTTAATTGGCAACTTGCCACTGTCTAATGAGATACTTACCTCACCGATTGGCAAAAGCATACATGATGGAACAAGATGCTCCTGGCATCATGTTAGACTTCTCATCTGATTCTACCACAAACTGCAGCATAGCCCATGGCACTTAGATTCCTATAAGATTCTGCCCATTGAGATTTGAGAGAATAACCCAGAGGAGTATCTAAAGTTCAAATTAAATACAGAATGCTATTTGCTACAGACAGGTGTACAGAAACTGACCAACTCCACCTTCATAAATTATGAATTTTGCACTAAATTAATGTGTTAAAAGCTGTAGTCTATTTTCATTGCAGATAAAGAGTCTTTCCTATAATAGGAAATAACACATTCAAGACAAACAAATGTTGTAAAATAACACATTCAAGACAAACAAATGTTGTAAAATTGGATTGAAACCGCACAGGCATTCTTCAAAGTTTTGTTTAATTTTGGTGCCAAATTAGAACTTTGAAACTTCATCTACGTCATGAAACAAAATGCCTGTTAGTTAATTTAAATGTTTGAAAGCTGCAGATGGTGGTGCAAACTGATGTTGAATGATGATGTCACAGTTACTCTTTGTTTGAAATGCCAAGACACTAAATCGATAAGAATATATGTTTTTCATATGTTAAATCAGATAAACTTGATCTTTAATTCCCCAGGCAACACTTACAGTTATTCCAGTCAATCTATTCAAACACATGATGAAAATTTTCTAGGACAGGTGGGACTTTGCTGTAACTTGCAGGGCTGAAATTGTTAATCTTGTAATTCTGAAGTATTTGTGATCAAAGGAGATTGCGCTTGTTGTGTATATTGATAATAATCTGAAAGACATCTGTGCCATAGAGAAAAGTTAAAACAGATGTACAACACTGAGGCAGTCTCTAATATCATAGAAACAAAGAAATATTTGCCTCATTGGACAACTGTGGCATACGATTGACTTGAGGTGGATTTTGATAATATGAAGTTGCCAATGAAAAATGCTACTCACCTTGGAAAGAAAGGCATAAAAGTTGTTTCAAAAGGTGATCCCGTCTTTTTATGAGCAATTCAATCAGTTGCTGAAGGCTACATTTGACAAGTGGTTGTCTATTCTCTGTGATTGTTTATATAACTCCCGATAATATGTTTGTTACCAATGGGTATATTTATTAGCAGGTGTATTGCTAATGGATATGTTGTTAAGTGATATTCCTACCAAATCTAGTAAAGATATTAATGCTTAATTTGGGCTGTAAGTGCTATCACACTGTTTCTCAAAATTCTCATGTCTGAACATTCAGCACCTTCCATTTCTATTTTGGTTCTGCTTCACTGTTCCTAACTGCAATTTCAGGCCTGCTCCAAATGACCCTTACCTCTTGGTATCTGGCTATTCCTCCATTGACAGCAGCATCTATCACTCCATTAAGACACATGCTGAGAAGATTAATGTTGGCGTGCAGCTGCCTGTGCTGGTATTGACTGATGAGAGTCCGCAGCTCCTGGTTTTTGTTTTCCACAACATAGATAGCATTTTCTAAGGGGCTCACTTCCAACTGTTAAAAATCAATCATAAAATATAGCAGCAACTTGCATTAATATAGGCATTTTAACAAGGTAGAATGTCCCAAGATGCTTTATGAAGCACAGTAAAAGAAAATGAAGCAGGTGAAAAGTTTAGGGACTGTTTTCCAGAACTTGTAGTCTAGCCAGCTAAAGGCGCAGCCATTAATGGTGGAGCGGCTATAACCAGGAATGCACAAAAGCTGGGAATTAGGCATGTGCAGATATCTAGAATTTTAGCCTGGAAAAGGTTACAGAAATAGGGAGAGGGGTGACCTTGCAGGATTTGAACAATCCTGAGTCATATCCTATAATGTTGTACAGGGTCTTGGTGGGCCCATACCTGGAGTGCTATGTACGTTTTTGATCTTATTTGTAAAAAGATACAAATGCATTAGAATCGGTTTAGAGACGATTCACCCAGTTCATTCCTGGATGAGGGACTTCTTGATAGAAGGTTGAGTTGGTTGGGCCTCTTATGTATTGCAGTTTAGAAGAATATGAGGTATCTTATTGAAATATATAAAGTCCTGAGAGGACTTGATTAGGGTGAAAACACATAACATGTTGTCTCTTGTGGGACAGACCAGAACTAGACGACTGAGTTTAGAAAAGAATGTCTCCATTTCTCAGATAAAGAATAAAAGAACCTTTTTTTCTCTGAGTTCTTTTAGTGCATGGAATTCTCTTTCTCAGTAAGCAGTGGAGACAGGGTCTTTAGTTAGATTTTTAATAGACAAGGGAGTCAATGATAGATAGGAAGGTGGTGTTGAGACCACAATCAGATTAGCTATGACCCTATCGAATGCCAGAGTAGGCTCGAGGGTCAAATGATCTACTCCTGCTTCTTAGTCCTATTTTTCCTATATTGAACAATTCCAAGCTGGATGGCTCCAATCACTGGATGGCCTCCAGGATTGGATATAGAGTCAGAGTCTTACAGCATGGGATCAGAACTTTCGGTCCAACTTGTCCTAGCTGACCAAGTTGCTATGACTAAACTAATCCTGTTTGCTTGAGTTTGGCCCATATCCATCTAAACTTTTCCTATTCATGTACCTGTCAAAATGTCTTTTAAATGCAGTAACTGTACCTGCACTTACCACTTCCTCTGGCAGCTCATTCCATATACAAAAGTTGTCTCTCAGGTCCCTTTTAAATTTTTTTCCCCTCTCATCTTAAAATTATGCAGTCTAGTTTTGCATTTCCCTACCCTAGATCTTTGCGATTCACCTTATCAATGCCCCTCATGATTTTATAAACCACTATAACTTCAACTCTCACCTCCTATATCGCAGTGAAAAAATCCCAACTTATCCAGCCTCCCTAACTCAAAACCTCCAGTCTCAGTAACTTCCTTGTAAATCTATTCTGCATCCTCTTCAATTTAATAATATCCTTCCTATAGCAGAGTGACCAGAACTGTACACAGTACTCCAAATGTGGCCTCATCAAAGTCCTGTACAACTGCAAAATGACGTCCCAGCTCCTATGTTCAATGGTCTGAGCAATGAAGGCAACTGTGCTAGATGCCTTCTTTACCACCCTCCCTACCTGTGACACAACTTTCAAAGAAATATGTACCTGAACCCTTAGGTCTCTGTTCAACCACACTCCCCAGGACCAGACAATTAATTGTGTAAGTCCTGCCCTTGTTCGTCTTACCAAAATGCAACGCCTCGCATTTATCCAAATCGAACTCCATTTGCCACTCCTTGGCCTATTGGCCAAATTGATCAAGACCCTTTGTAACCTTAGATAACCTTCTTCACTGTCTACTATACTGTCAATTTTGGTGTCATCTGCAAACTTACTATGTTTCCTATATCCTCGTCCAAATTGTTTACATAAATGACAAACAAAAGTGGACTCAGCACTGATTCCTGTGGAACACCGTTGGTCACAGGCCTCCAGTCTGAGAAACAACCCTCCATTACCATCCTCTGTCTCCTACCATCAAGCTAATTTTGTATCCACTTGGCAAGCTCTCCAAGTCCCACGTGATGTAACTTTACTAACGAGTCTACCATGTCGATCTTTGTCAAAGGCTTTACTAAAATCCATGTACGCCCTGAAAAATGCAGAGTTTTCAGTTGCAGGGCTCCAAAGCAGCAGTCAGTAAAGATCAACACAGATTGGGAGTCCAGCTTGGGAACGTCTTGTTTTAATACTGTACTGGATGGTGGCTTCATTCACTAAGCCAGTAAGATGCTGTGGTGAAATTCAGGAAAGAAACGTGACTAAGAAGTGGCCAGATTGAGGTTTGCAACACAATAATGTTATCTCAAAACTATATTAGCACTACATCGGATTATACAATGACACTGGAATACAAGAGGTTCAAACTGTGAAATTCAAATTCAAGAATAGTTGTTCTTCATTTGAGGAGTTTTTTCATATTAGGGGAGCAGAGTGATTAGCACTGCTAGCTCAAAGTGGCAGGGACCTGGGTTCGATTCCGGCCTTGGGTAACTGTCTGTGTGGATTTTGCATGTTCACCTGTGTCTTTGTGGGTTTCCACTGGGTGCTCCAGTTTCCTCCCACAGTTCAGAGATGTGCAGGTTAGGTGAATTGACTGTGCTAAATAGCCCTATGTGTCCAGGGATGTGTAAACTAGATGGATTAGCCATGGCAAATACGTGGTTATAGGGATAGGGTAGGGTGCTGGGTCTGGGTGGGATAGTCTTCGCAGACTCAATGAGCCAAATGGCCTGTTTCAGCACCATAGGGATTCCATGATTCTAGATATGATAAACGCATGGGCTTTTGTTGGGGTGGCTGAAGCCAAAATCATAAAACTATTTAGGAATTGAGTGAATTCAGAGATGAGCTAATACAAAATATTAAATGCTCTATAAGATAAAGATAAGATAAGATTTGCAACTTATCACATGACAACATTGAGCAGAAATACTGTCATTACAAGGGATGCCAAATTGTAGCACTAGGGGTTTCTTCTGTTTGGAGACCGGGCAAGAGACTCAAGCTGTCTCATCTGAGGAAGATCTGCCAAACCATACACCAGTCAGGCAGTGCCGGGCCTTCATACACTTCTCAAGACTCTGGAACTGATGTCCTGTCTAGACAGAGCTGCTGGCCAATCTTTGTGTGGCTGCTGTTCTACTCAACAGCATCACTGAGGTGGCTACTGCTGGAAGGCCATCCCCCAGGTTCTGGGATCATGAAGGAACCACACCACAACTGAATTCAGTGTTGTGCAGTGGGGGTCATGGGAGAGGGGTCAGAGGGTTGGCAACCATCAGCCATCATCCCCCCCACCCATGTCAATTATCCCAATCAGGTGATGATTCTTTCTGATGAAGAGACCTGCCATTGCCACCCCTCCACCACCAAGGTGATGAGGGGCCTGTACAATTTGGCATCATGTGCAGGTTACATGGCAACTGGCCAACCTGGAAATGCGTTAGCCTCAACAGTAGTTAGATAAGATCTTTAAATGGTCTGTGATTCACCACATAGGGACTTCAATTGGTGGTGGAGCAAGAAGATTGGCCAGGGGCCTTCCTGCACAAAAATGAATTCTGGTGCAGGCTAGAAGGCATCAGGATTCAGATGTGATACCACTCCACCTAACTGAATGCTCTTCCTTCCCCCAGGCTCACCTCCAGTGAAAGCATAAAATTCTGTCCATGTTCTGTAGCATACAAAAACTGAATGACCAGGTGAATCCATTCTGATGTCCTTAGCCCAACTCACCCCATTGTAGTGATTGTGATCAACCAAGTCAATACAGACTGAAACTTTGTAACCCTTCTTTAAAGACATTTGATGGGGGAGGAATATTATAGGCAACTTGCTCATGACCTTAATTGGTGTTTGTAAGGTGCATATTTCCAGCAGAATCATTTATGTAAACAATGATAAAAGTTCTCCTTCATGTACCCCAGAGATGTCATGGCCAGCTGAAGTGCCTCACCATTACCCAGACTTTGATAAGCTAACTTTACATAGACTTTGGGTATTAATACACTCCAGACAGCATGTTTCCAATGAGCCACAGTAGATCTGGGATGAAGGTTCAGGTGGACATTCCTCCACATAAACAAGTCTCAGGGAGGGAAAGATACAGATCATGCACTTTTCTGGGTTATCTGTTTTAAATGGCCACTTGATGACCTCCATTGGCTTCTGGGCAGGAATGATGTCGTCAAATTTTCCCACCCCAAAGTAAATGGGGGTTTGGGAAGACGACAGTATTTTCACACTCGGTCTTTCCACCCATTTTTACAGACACCCTGTCTCCCAGTTTGTCTCCTTGGGAAGCATTAAATTCTACGCAATGTTACCAGTTCTAATTTGAAAGTGATTCATTTTAACCAAATCCACTAAGTGGCAAACTAATAGAATCTTGCTGGTCAAACTTAATGGAAATTGCATGGATCATCATTTACAAAAACTTGAATCCATAAGATCCCATCAAGTCAGTGAGGTTTAACTTATTCCCTCAATCTTTCCTAGACTTCAAATTACAAATTCCTCAACTTATCATTGTTGATAGAGTAACAGAACCCTTCAGTATTCCCTGTCATCTTATGCTTTTTAATCCCACTTGGGCATCATCTCACGGTTCCTTGTGAAATTACCTTGTCTTGCCTTCTGTTCTTTTAAGTATGATTAGGATCTGGTGCAATGGGCCTTTTAAACATTTTCTGCCAGTGCTGGGTTTGAAAGACCCAAAAATAGAAATAACTAATTCAAGTGGAGAGGGTTCTGCGATTCAATAGCCTCATGAAGAGAGACTGCTCTTGACACAGGGAATTGTAAAATCATTTCTGTTTCCCTGGGGTAACAACATAGAAACAGGAAATAGGAACTTACCACCTCTCTCTTCTCCACTTCAAACCAGCGGGAAATTCCAGGCAAATTGTGTGTAAGGGTCAGGGTAGTACGTTCAATCCAAAGACTCTACAGTAGGGCAGATGATGATGCAAAATCATTACTGAGACAAACTTTTACCAGTACTGAATTCACTGTGGCCCAGCATGTTGCGTCACCCCAGTATATGTAGGCCCAGTAACTTTCTCCTCCATACACACAGGTTACAGAATATTACACACACACACACTTGCAGTACGTCATATTTTCTACAAATTCTGGGGACAATGTTAACCTAACCTACTATGACCTACTATGATCAGATGACTCCGAAACGTATTACACCATAAGATGGTGGCAGCAGAATTAGGCTGTTCGGTTCAGTGACTCTGCTCTGCCATTCAATTAAATGATGGCTGATCAATAATCTTCCGTTTCACTTTCCTGCCTTATCCCCACAGTCCTTGATTCCATTGATGATCAGAAATCTGTCTATCTCAGCATTGAATATACTTACTGAGCCTCTACAGTTCTCTGCAGTAAAGAATTCTACAGATTCACTATCCTATGAAAGAAAAAAAATCTTCATCCCGGTCTTAAATGGACAACCCCTTACTCTGAGATTATGCCCTCTGATCCTAGACTCTTCACAACAGGAAATAATCTATCCTGTCAAACCCTCTCAGAATCTTATGTGTTTCAACAAGGTTGTGTCTCTTTCTTTAAAACTCTAATGAGTACAAGCCCAACCTACTTAACCTCTCCTCATTAGATAGTCCCTCTAACCTTGGGATGAGACTAGTGAACCTTTTCTGGACTGTCTCTAACGCCAGCATTTCTTTCATTAGGTCATAGGAAATGGGAAGAAGTATAGGCCATTCGGTCCCTTGAGCCTGCTCTGCCATTCAATAGAATCATGGCTGATACAATATTCCTCATGTTCACTTTTCTGTTCGTTCCCCATAACCCTTGATTCCTCTTCTGGTCAAAAATCTATCCATTTTACTCTTAAATACACACAAGGACTCTGCCTTTATAGGTCTCTGTGGCAAGGAGTTCCAAAAACTCTCAAACCCCTCAGAGGAAATGCTTCCTCAGTCTTGAATTGACGCCCCTGTATTCTGAGACTATACCCTCTGGTCTAAGACTTTCCCACGAGGGGAAACATCATCTCAGCATTTACTATGTCAAGCTACTTATGAATCTTATATGTTTCAATGAGATCACTTTTCATTCTTCTAAACTCTAGTGAGTAGAGTTCCAACCTGTTTAGTCTTTGCTTGTAAGACAATCCCTCCATACCAGGGATCATCCTAACAATCTTCTCTAAACTTTCTACAACGAAACAGAGTCCTGTAATACGGAAACAGATCCTTCAGTCCGACTTGTCCATGCTGACCAAGTTTCCCAAACTAACCTAGTCCCACTTGCCTGCGTTTGGCCTATATCCCTCTAAACCTTTCCAATTAATGTTCCTGTCAAAATGTCTTTTTAATGTTATAACTACTTGCATCTACCACTTCCTCTGGCAGTTCATTTCATACATGAACCACTCTGTGTGAAAATGTTGCCCCTCAGGTCCCTTTTAAATCTTTCTCTTCTCACCTTAAAAAATGCCCCCTAGTTTTGAATTCCCCCAACCAAGGGAAAAGACCTTTGCTTTTCACCTTATCTATGCCCCTCATGATCTAATAAATCTTTAAAACGTCACCTCTCAACCTCCTAAAGTTTACCCATGATTTTGTTGTTCATTTCAAACCTTTCAAGCTCAAAAACACTTGATTAACACTTGGTTCGTCTTGTTAACTTTAAAGTACAGCTCCCAGGAGGTCCAGTGTGTTCATTTCCAACTTTTACTTAATTTTACGTTTGTTTTCCCCCTTTGCGCAGAGATGCTACCAAACCTGCTGGGCTTGAACGCATTTTCTATTTTTGTTTCATATTCTCCAGTTTTGCTAAGACTTATAGCAGCACATTTCATGGATGACTACCTCCATTTGATGGCCTTCATCAATAAATGTCATTACTACTTCCTGTGCAGCATCATATTATAAACAACAAATATGAGTTTCTTGCAGCATAGAGTAAGCCAGTTATGTCAATTTTTCCTTCCACTCCTCATGAAGAGTGGGAGAGGGTATGGGATCAGTGGTTGCATATTACACTCACCTTGAACTCATTCTCCTTGTCCTTTGAACCTTTATGAAAGGGTCTATCATATCGAAAGCGGCTGATATTGTTTACGCGGTAAAAGCTCTTGATACGGTCTGGAACTCTCTCCATCTGGAGAACTTCTACATTCTCTGGAATTGGGCACACTGCATAAATTTGCAGATCTAACCACAATGTCAAAGGAAATAACACAGCAAAATCTACTCTTCTTCATGACCTTTCATGAACAAGGTCTACAATTGGTAATTACAATCATCACTAAATTCTCTAGTTAACAGACAGGCAGCATTAGTTTTTAAAAAATTTGTTCATGAGGTGCGGGTGTCACTTAGCAGGCCAGAATTTATTATCCCTCCCTGATTAAGAGTCAACCACATTGCTGTGGGTCAGGAGTAACATGGAGGCCAGACCAGGTAAAGATGGAAGGTTTTCTCCCCTTTGACACTAATGATCCAAATGGGTTTTTACAACAATCAACAGTGGTTACATGGTCACCATTAGACCAGCTATTTATTCCAGACTTTTATTAAATTCAAATTTCACCATTTGCCATTGTGGGATTTGAGCCCATGTCCTCAGACCATCATAGATAACAAGGTTGGGACCCGAAACGTCAGCTTTCCTGCTCCTCTGATGCTGCCTGGCCTGCTGTGTTCCTCTAGCTCCACACCTTGTGATCTCAGACTCCAGCATCGGCAGTTCCTACTATCTCTCCTCAGACCATCAGCCTGGGGTTCTGGATTACAATTCAGGGACATTACTACTATGCTGTTACCATTCCTAAATTCATTCAGGTTGATAATCAGTTACAAAAAACAAAATATTACAGATGCTGTAAATCCGAGATAAAAATTGAAAATGCTGGTAATATTCAGCAGATCAGGTGGATTGTTCTGATGAAAAGTTTCTCTCTCCACAGTTGCCACTTAACTTGCTGAATATTTCCTGCATTTTCCATTTTTATTGCTTAACAGTGCTTTTTCCAATTTTCCCTCTTTCTCTCCTGAAAGTGGTGCCATTTGCTGGCACCTGATTCCATGGACATTTGCAGTCCCTGGTTACCTTACACTGACTTCGCTTCATGTGTTTAACTAGTCAGTGAGTGTTGTCTGGCCATTTTCCATAGAGGGCATTACGACTAAGTTTGATTTCTTACATTGGGCAGGGGCCAATACAAGGAACCCTGATTTATTTACTCTTCTCTCATGGTAGTTGAGGGCAATGGTAATGTCCCTATACTGTTGCTGAACAATGCACTGAACTAAACCTAGGACCTTCTGGGTTGTGATGATGAGTTCTTCGCAGCCACAACCAGCTCAAGATTGAAGGATACACTGTGCGTCAGACTGCAGGATGGTTTCATCTGGCTGATTGAGATGCTGCATGGCAATAGCTTGTGGAAATTCAGTCAGCATCCTCTGCTGAAAGGCCTCCAGCCTTTCATAATCATGACCACGACACACAAACTCCTTATTCTGATGTCAATAGAAAGAACATAACGGAAGATTCAGATGGAAGAAATAATCAGCATCACACAAAAGGATGAAAAGAAGAACTTACAGTCTAAAGAACATCTAAAATGACAAGAAAAGGAAATATACAGTCAGACACCCTCATCCGCTTAGCCGAACTCGTCCTCACCCTCAACAACTTCTCTTTCAATTCCTCCCACTTCCTATAGACAAAAGGGGTGGCCATGGGTACCCGTATGGGCCCAAGCTATGCCTGCCTCTTTGTAGGTTACGTGGAACAATCCCTCTTCCGTAGCTACACTGGCCCTAAACCCCACCTCTTCCTCCGTTATATTGATGACTGTATTGGTGCCGCCTCATGCTCCCACGAGGAGCTCGAACAGTTCATCCACTTCACCAACACCTTCCACCCCAACCTTAAGTTCACCTGGACCATCTCTGATACCTCTCTCTCCTTCTTGGACCTCTCTGTTTCCATCTCTGGCAATCACCTGTAAACTGATATCCATTTCAAGCCCACCGACTCCCACAGCTACCTAGAATACACCTCCTCCCACCCACCTTCCTGCAAAAATGCCATCCCCTATTCCCAATTCCTTCACCTCCGCCGCATCTGCTCCCAGGATGAGGCATTCCACTCCCGTACATCTCAGATGTCCTCGTTTTTCAAGGACCGCAACTTCTCCCCCTCAGTGGTTGAGAACGCCCTCGACTGTGTCTCCCACATTTCCCGCAACTCATCCCTCACACCCCCTCCCTGCAATAGCAACCAAAACAGAATCTCCCTCGTCCTCACGTACCACCCCACCAACCTCCGGATCCAACGCATCATCCTCCGACACTTCCGCCATCTGCAATCCGACCCCACCACCAAAGACATTTTTCCCTTCCCACCCTTATCTGCTTTCTGGAGGGACCACTCTCTCCATGACTCCCTTGTCCGCTCCACACTCCCCTCCAGCCCCACCACACCCGGCACTTTTCCCTGCAACCGCAGGAAATGCTACACCTGCCCCTACACCTCTCCCCTCACCCCCGTCCCAGGACCCAAGAAGACTTTCCACATCAAGCAGATGTTCACCTGCACATCTGCTAATGTGGTATACTGTATCTGCTGTACCCGTTGTGGCCTCCTCTACATTGGGGAAACCAAGTGGAGGCTTGGGGACCACTTTGCGGAACACCTACGCTCGGTTCACACTAAACAACTGCACCTCCCAGTCGCGAACCATTTCAACTCCCCCTCCCATTCCTCAGACGACATGTCCATCCTGGGCCTCCTGCAGTGCCACAACGATGCCACCCGAAGGTTGCAGGAACAGCACCTCATATTCCGCTTGGTAACCCTGCAGCCCAATGGTATCAATGTGGACTTCACAAGCTTCAAAATCTCCCCTCCCCCTACCGCATCCCAAAACCAGCCCAGCTTGTCCCCACCTCCCTAACCTGTCCTTCCTCCCACCTATCCCCTCATCCCACCTCAAGCTCCACCCCCATCTCCTATCTACTAACCTCATCCCGCCCCCTTGACCTGTCCGTCCTCCCTGGACTGACCTATCTCATCCCTAACTCCCCACCTACACTCACCTTTACTGGCTCCATCCCCGCCTCTTTGACCTGTCTGTCTCCTCTCCACCTATCTTCTCCTCCATCCATCTTCTATCCGCCTCCCCCTCTCTCCCTATTTATTTCAGAACACCGTTCCCCTCTCCCATTTCTGAAGAAGGGTCTAGGCCTGAAACGTCAGCCTTCCTGCTCCTCTGATGCTGCTTGGCCTGCTGTGTTCATCCAGCTCTACACCTTGTTATCTCTTATACACAGTCAGTCTGTTGGTACCTAAAAAATTAATACATTGGGTTGCTGTGCTCAATACAACTAAATAATCTAGATACGTAGATACAAATGATAAAGTCTGTTAAATATTAGACAATGCACTTCCTATCTGCAAACTTCAATTTTTGTTGTTGACATAAAAACAAATCTAAAAGTCATGAGTTGTACAAACTGCCATTTCGGTTATGTTAGTATTTCTTCCATACATAGCTCTGAGTGATGCTGTAGTTGCAGGCTGTGAACATCTGGTGGCTCTGAACTACAATGCTATCTTATATATAAACAAAACTAATATTCAGCAACAGCCTGACAGCAATTTATTAATGCACAAACACAGAGATGGTGGGCACTGCCAAATACAAGGCAAATGCCACATTATAAAAGTCAGTGATTACATATTTAAGCAGATGACATCAATAGAGTGACAAGTATCACCACCTCACACTATATTTAAAAGCAAGAAATTTGATCCAAAGGACAAGATTGCCTGTAAGGGTATAAATTGCCAAAGCACTGAATAACCTGCAGCATGTTGAAGTGGTTCAGGTTCTGCTATGGGCCTATCATTTTCTTGGGGGTAAGCAATTGCTGTGAAGAAGCTGTGTATATATCTTTGTAGCAAATAGTAAAAAAAATGTAAATTAAAAAGATGCATGCTTCACATTTTTCATAAGCAATAATAGAATTAGCAAATGATTAAAAAATATAATTGAATTTCCTTATATCAGCCAACAGTATCACAGGACAAGGAGATGGAGACATGGTTGATGATTGATTTCTTGCTTGTGTTTGCTGGTGTTCTGATTAACACTGGTTTTAACCAGAAAGGCAGCTTATAACTGGGATGAATACTAGCACATGAATCAAGCTCCTCCAGTATTGCCACAAAGTTAATTTTCTTCTTCCTCGTGCCTCCTCCTTTTTCTTTATCTCCCTATGGAATGTTACATGCCTTGTTTTCAATGAAAGCAATTGTGAGATTGTCCATAACAAGGTGTAGAGCTGGATGAACACAGCAGGCCAAGCAGCATCAGAGGAGCAAGAAGGCTGATGTTTCGGGCCGAGACCCTTCTTCAGAAAATTCTGAAGATGGGTCTAGGCCTGAAACATCAGCCTTCCTGCTCAGCCCGCTATGTTCATCCAGCTCTACACCTTGTTATCTCAGATTCTCCAGCATCTGCAGTTCCTGCTATCTCTGTGAGATTGTCCATCTTGGATTGATTAAAGGGTACTTTCTAGGTGGTATGAAGTTAAATACAGCTGACGTCCGAAGAGACGTGGGACGTCAGGTGAATAGATCTTTAAAATGTCATGAATAGATGCAGAAAATAATAAAGACAGCTAATGGAATGCTGGCCTTTATATCTAGGGGATTGGACTACAAGGATGCTGAAGTTATGCACCACTTATACAAAACCATGGTCAGACCTCACTTAGAGCACTGAGAGCAGATCTGGGCACCACACCTTAGGAATGATAGATTAGCCTTGGAGGGAGTACAATCTAGGTTTACAAGAATGATACCTGGATTTAAGGAGTTGATATGTGGAGAGATTACACAAATTAGGCCTGTTTTCTCTAGAATTTAAAAGGGTAACTGATCTAACCAAAGTCTTCAAGATATTAACAGGAAAAGACAGGGTCGATAAAGAAAAACTACTTCCACTGGTGAGGATTCTAGAACTAGGGGACTTAGTCTGATAATTAGAGCCAGACCATTCAGGAGAGATATTACGAAGCACTTGTACACACAAACGGTGGTAGAGGTTTCGAACTCTCTTCCACAAATGGTAGTGGATGCAGGATCAGTTCTTAATTTTAAATCTGAGATAGACAACTTTTTGTTAAGCAAAGGTATTATGGGATATGGGCCAAAGGCAGCTACATGGAGTTAGGCCACAGATCTGCCATGATATCACCAAATTGGTGGAACAGACTTGAGGCCTACTCCTGTTCCTATGAGCTGATATGTATGGTTGGTGAGTGAAGAAAGAATGATGATTAGAGGCTGAAGCCAACTGTTGTGTTCCTCTCGCCACCTATTTGAGGTCAACATAATCACCAGTAGACTGAGGATTGAACTTCGGCACATGTGGCTCAGTATCGCTTTACCTGAATAATTTCAGGTATTAATCATATATTGGTAAAGATCAAAGATAAAGGAAAGTGCAACTGTTGTAGTGAGCCAATAGGTGGGGAAAGATCTTGTATCTCTGTGGTCCCTCTCAAGACCTTAGGAGCTCATAACAAGGACTGTACAGCCAATGGATTTGTTAAGTATAGCCACTGTTGTATTGTTGAAACTACAGTAGCCAATATGCGCACTGGAATATTGCAAATACAACATTGTGATAATAACCAGATAATCTATTTTAGAGATGTTACCGAGGGATAAATATCGATAAATAATGAGGGATTGGGACAACACACCCAACACTACAGCAGAAGCCAAAGGGCTTGACATCTGACAGTATGGCAGAAAGAAAAGTTCCTTGCCGAATTATTTAGAATGAGCAGAAAGTTGAGGACCACTGCTAAAAATGACAACTGAATTCTAACAGTGGGGATTCAGAATGATAGCAAATCTTGAAAATCAGATTTTTAAATCTCTCATATAATATCAGGGATAAAATGAGTGTGTATTATTATTGGCGAATTGAACACATTTCAGGTATCCAGTGTCAACTCTGAGCACACCCAAATTACATACTAGATGGACTAGATGCAGAGTAAAGCTTCCTCTACAGTGTTCCCATGAACCACTCCACCAGCAGATACAGCACAGGGTTAGACACCAAATAAAGGTTCCTTTAGTGTCCCCATTGAAAACTCCCAGGACAGATACTGCAGAGTTAGATACAGAGTAAAACTCCTCTAGATGCTCCCAAAATTCTAACAACATTGCTGGCCTGAGATTGGTTCTCCTTACAATCTAGGATGTCACACTTCTATTCCTTACTTTGAATGTAAAGTTTGTATATCTCCTGAAGAATCTGGAACGAAACTCCCCAGATTGTCACATTGGTCTCTTACAGATTGTGGCAGACCGTACAAACAATGATGAAATCTATCTGTGATGGACCTTTCCCAGATTTTGGAATTGAAACAGTAAACTGTGAATGCAGTGTGCTATCCAGACACTTGCTCAGAATTTATACCTTTATAAAAACATTGTATAGTTAAGAGTCATGCTGTTAAATAAAATTACGTGTTACAAATACATCAAAACAATGTTTCCAAGAGCAAACACAACAACAGCTGAGAGAATAAAAATTGTACTCAACAGCTAATATAATATTTCTGTGTGCTGCAGAACATCTGTCCATTGTAAATTTTTTATTATTATTGCAAAAATAATGTAGGATGTACCATCATGCTTTCACATAGAATGCCCAGAAAATTATTACTTCAGATGCAATATAAATTCCACCCCATAATGTAATATTCGCTTTTTCTGAATTTATCAGGGAAATTGACTTGTACGTCTTCATGCGGGCATGTGCACCTTATTCTGAAGATGCACAGTTCCAAGTGTGTTACTTGGTTCATAACATTATTTGAAGTATAGCTGCCATTTTGGACATGAAAACCTTCACTGTACTAACCATACAGACCACTGGAGGGCAGTCTAACCACAAGGGCTATGAATGGTATTTTACTTAAACACAAGCAGGCTCAGCAGGCATTCAAAACATATATCCTCATACACACAGAAACATAGCACACAGCACACACTACACATTTAGCACACTCTTGGAAGAGCATATACAGACACAGAAGTACATTCAGTACATACGAGCACATGCAATGACACAGAAATTTATGTGTACACGACATCCCAGATATGCAGTATACACACACAGTATACATACATCCAGATACACAGTTACAATAACTGTAATAAACATTAGCATCAATCTGACAGATTTTAAATACATAGCAGTTGAAGGTAATAAGGTAAATAGATGTTGGGTACTGATTAGTTAATTATACTTACATGTGTATAATATGGTCTTGTGGCACAATGGCCAGAAGATGTGGGCTCAAGTCTCACTTTGGGATTAATGACCAACCAGATAGATAGAAAATTTATTTAGATGCATATATAAAGACGAACCAGCCAGCACAAGGGTGGTGGACAGGGTTTGTTCAGTGTGGAGACATAAGCTCTGTGGCAAGTAATAAACAGTCTCTACCAAAGCATTCTAATCTTGGTGTATTCTTCACTAAAAGACTTGATGGTCTTCTAATAATGTTCACTAATGAACATGAAGAATATATTTTCAGTCATAGAAAGACATATATGAAATCACAGACATGTGGATACTGAGTTGCATTCTGACAGACTCGTGGACACAAAAATATAAAGAGCAAAATGTAAAGAGACATTTTGAGACAATGGACTGATCTTTCCAACGTTGTCCTAATTCTACAACTTATAGTTCTACAGCACTCCTCATATTCAGAAAACAAAACTGAGTGAGCCGCAAAACTTAGCTTTGCTGGTGGTGAGAAGGGCCCCTTTGTTAGATTCTTCATGTGCAGCTGGAGTTTCATTGCCATCACAAAATGACTGTGGTGTGCCTTTGCAAAGAAGGCCTGGGAGAGATGCAGTGGTTTTTGTTGAGGTTTATCACAAGCACTCCATAACACAGGACCCTGTACCCTTTGTGCTGTCAGAGAGATGTATGTCAAGACAAACATCAACTGCTGCTAGAAGACCAACAATTTGACAAAAGATGTTGCTTGGTTACCCAACGCTTATCGATCTTCTAGTGCAAGGAGCTGTACATAACTAAACGTTGCCGACTGGAACATTGCAGACTTCAAGACCATATAGTGAAGAACACAACAAAACTTGGCGCAGCACTCCAAAAGCTTAGTGGAAAAAGGCCATAGCCTAAGACTCTCTTGCCATGCTACACTGAGGGTTGTAGTCCATGCACAACCCCAAAAATGTTTGATACAGAATTTACATTGTAAATATAACTTTTAATTGTAGATGCAATGAGGCATTTCAGAATGCCATTTACAGTACCTAAAGAAATTGAATTGTATCACACTTAATGTCAAACCTAAACCATTATGTTCTGTACGTCTGAAAATTTTATGAATAAAGCATAATTTTGAAAAAAAATCCACGTGAAGCAAGATAACTGGAAATACTGATGAGGAAAGAAAGAATGAGATGTTGAGCATGAGGGAAAAGCAGGTTGGAGAGATTTGAGTTGGGGTAAAGGGCAAAACAAGGGATTCCTGACTCTCAGAGAGGAAGATGAAATTGAAGATTAGGTAAAGTGTTGCAGCTGTATACGCAATGATCGAAAGTAGAATACAAAGAAGTTGCCTGAGATGGAAAGGCAGAGAGTTCATACAGTGTCATCAGTAAAAAAACTATTCAGGTAGGAAAGGACAGGTATGGGATTTTATGGGAAGGATTATGTTGTATTATATGCAAGAGTGAAATGTGGTGAGTGGTTTGACAGAATCAGATGGGTCCTGAAATCTCAATTTCTCAATGGAAGATTGAGATGCAGAGATAAAGTCAGTGGTGAGTTTGCAGTGCACTGAGGCTCACTCCTGCCTGTAGCAGGTTCGTGCTAGTAATATGTTTGTATTCCATAAACACATGAGCATAAAACTTCTGTATATTATGTCCACCCTTAAAGATAGTGGCATACGAAGATCTTGTTATTGGGTTTATGTTTGTTTAGAGGTTGCATGCAGTAGCTGACTTTGTGTGGTTGCATGCAATGTCAGCAGTTTTCCTTGTCTAACTCGATGGCACAAGGGAAGCAAGGGAATACGTTTGCATGGAGTCTCACAACTTGAAGAGGTGAGCGTGGTGATGGGGGCAGTGGATGATATGGAGTGAGGTCAAGGCATGGAAGAGTGGAAAAAAGATCCAGGGGCAAATGGAAGGTGGATTTGAGGGGCTGGAGAAGTGAAACGGTAAGGTCTTGGGATTTTGAGGTAAGGGTAGGTGGTGGGAACAGCAAGTTAAGGTAAGAAAAGTAGGAGCCTAAAGGTTGGTGTCAGTATTGTCCAAATGTATGTCCAACTCAGGGGTATTGGATGGCAGAGTCCTTACAGCCTTTGGGTTCACCACAACATTTCAATTAACCCCACTGAGAATGGGCTTGAATGAACAATGTCATTTACAAATATTATTTCTCCCACATGAGAACTGTCCCTGATTGCCCTGCAACAATTGATGTGTGTCAATAAGGTGTGCCAGTACATTTAGTTCTTTGGAATAAACAGTCTCAATAAATAATGATGATGCCAGTGTGAATAAAATGAATGTAATATGAAATATCTATGAGTGGGATTTAATTTTGAAAAATACCCTTGCCACATTTGTGCTCTCTGGTCTTATGTTAATGGTATTTGAGTTGGGCAGAAAAGTTATGGCTATGATGCATCACCTCCCCTGAAGGCTCTTTCATAGTCTGGCAGTGGCTACAGGATTTTCAGTTGATGGTGGGATTTCCCCACTGAAAAGCTTTTTCTGCTGTGAGATCCCACATGTCTCCTGTGCACTTCGGTGCCACTTTCATTTTTAATTATAATCATGTGGGAAATGGGAAAAAGCTAGAGACTGGGTCTGGCACACAACTCTGGTTACACCATCAGGAACAGCACATTTCTGACCTAATGCTTGCTTTGTGAAGAACAGAGGGTGGGATTTTAGTGCACTAATAATGGCAAATTCACCTGTATTCCTGACCTGGCCAGGAATGTGGGGATTGGAGTCTTCGATTTCATCATTATTCTCCTGAGATGTGAACATCTCTTTTGCGAATTGTGGTTCACAGGTCTCCGAGGAGTTGTGAACCACAGTTCGGATTCAGGAACCTTTTGAAAGGGAAGTATAAAACATTTTACCCCTGTTTTGCACACACATCAATGCCTACCTATGCCCCCTCCTAGCCCCATGGTCCCTTTTACCTCCAATGCCAACTCATTCCCACTTCAGTCCCTCATGGCCTCTTAAAATCCTCATGCTAAATCAATGCTAACTCATGCCTCTCATCCACTTCAATGACTCTTATACCCTCTATGACCACTTGCCAATATATACTATGTACAGAAGCAATGCACCTACAGCTACACTGGCATGTGTGAAATTGCTTAGAAAAAAAACCGCCCATTTATTAAACTGTATAAAGATGCCAATTGAACAGATCATTAAAGTATAAATAACTGAGGCCTTCAACACATTTTACTGTTGTGAAAATAAACACCGATTCACTGGCAAAACAAATTACAGAAAAAATGTTTCATAATCTTATAGAGACATAATTCAAGCAAAGTCAAACTTTTCTACACCTGTGCAATCAAACTCAATCTCACAATCTGTTGTGGAGTCCAGACTCAAGCTTCACTCATCTTTGAAGCACTGTGACTTTTATTATTGAGATCTTTTTGAAATTACAGGGAAAATAATATTTGATAGGTCAAGTAAACATAGGCTAACACTTAAGAAATATGGATGCGACAAGAAAGGAAGGAACATTTTAGCTTATGCCTAGAAGACTGAGCTACAAGGAACCGAATTACTTTCGTTATCTTTACTTTTCCATGATTTTTCAGAACAATTCAATATTTTGGAAAACAAATAAACCTCTGAAAAGGTACACTGGCATGAAAATTAATAAATAGGATTGTACTCACACGTAGGTAAAATGGAAACTTCCTACCGTAAAACCCAACCCTAAAGAATTCTGGTTCCAGACGCTGATGCTCCAATATGTTGTCGTAATATGCGGCTTCCATTTTCTATTAATAATGAAGAAAAACTAGTGGTTAGGGGCCAATCCTGGAATACTGCAACACTGAAAGTAATGACAATGGTTTGAATAAATAGCATTCTATTTATATAACTTCAGTAACAATCTGACTGTCCTTTACTTTAGGCATTCACTCGCAAAAGATACAGTTCTCAGACTGTTTTAAGACTGAGATAGATAGGTTCTTGATTATCAAGGGGATCAAGGGTTATGGGGAGAAAGCGGGAGAATGGGGTTGAGGAACGTATCAGCCATGATTGAATGGCGGAGCAGACTCGATGAGCCGAATGGCCTAATTTCTGCTCCTATGTCATATGTCTTCTGTAGGCACAGACAGCCCTTCAACCTCCTCAGGTACGTGGTCAGTATTAGAATTTAGACAGTAGTTTTCATGAGGTTGATCAATGCTCGTGGGCATCACTACCAAGTTTGATCCTAGACAGAACCTACTCTACACAGAACAGCAGGCAGCTATTGAACCTGTACTGCCATCCAATCATGGATTAGATCACGAAATCATGATTAAAGGTATGTGATTTATATGTATTCATTTTTTGTTTAAGAGCTTAGATTGCCAACTAGTAGCTTATAGGTGTTGGTCTTTTTTTGAAAGGGGTTTAATAATTAACTAAATCAGATTTTCCAGACACATGACTTTAAATCAGACAGCAGGTGACTGAAGTGTTAATGCAAGTTTGTTTATATCGTGGAGTTTTACAATAAGAGAGAGAAATTATTGAAATATTTGGATTTAGAATAATCATGGCTTGATTTTAGTTTACAGGAACTGAGAAATGGGAAAGCTTTTGTTCAGTTTGTATAAGACCTGACTGGGATCAAATGCAAGAATAGTTTCTCCTAGAAAAGGAGATTGTTCAGAGCAGTTAAGGGAATAAATTACCTCAGTGTAAGTAAAGGGTGTAGTTTGTGAAAACATTCAGACCAGAAGTGTTTGGTTGGAATTTTGCAAATTATTAAAGGGCTGAGGAAGAATAAGCTCCTTATAAGGAAGTATGAGTGGTCAAAAGAAAAAAGCCTTGCAACTCACAGGGCAGGAACTGAGAAAAAACAGTCATGTAAAGCCTACAGATCTAACAGAGAATGAATTTCTCTGGATGTCTGAGTAACAACAAAGTGATGGTGTTGGAGATTTCCAGCTGCTTTCAGTTCTGAAGAAGTCATACTGAACTTGAAGCATTAACAATGTTTCTCTCTCCACGGATACTGCCAGCCCAACTGAGTATCTCCAGCACTTACTGTTTTTACTTGGGATTTTGTTTTGTCTTGATTTTTAAATTTTTCAAAATTTCAAGATGGTTTTTGTTTTATTTTTATCTCTCTTGCGTAATAAACTTCTATTTTATTGGTAAAAACACATCTGTAGTCTTGTGTGCTTATGTTTCAGTAAAAGACTGCCATGTTAAATTAAAGAAAAAATAATATTTGATCTCTCATACCAGATTTCATTCTGGGATCTGACTGGTCTAGAATCATAGAATCCCTACAGTGTGGAAACAGGCCCTTTGGCCCAACAAGTCCACACCGACCATTGGAGCATCCCACCCAGACCCATCCGCCTATAACCCACACACTCCTGAACACTACGGGCAATTTAGCACGGCCAATCCACCTAGCCTGCACATCTCTGGACTGTGGGAGGAAACCGGAGCACCCGGAGGAAACCCACGCAGACACAGGGAGAATGTGCAAACTCCACACAGACAGTCGCCCGAGGCTGGAATTGAACCTGGGTCCCTGGCGTTGTGAGGCTGCAGTGCTAACCAATGAGCCACCGTGCCGCCCCAGAAACATCAACTGAGGTCATAACAATACTCTAACCTAACAAAATATATTAGTTGCAATACAATACATATATTGTCCAGGTACAGAAAGCATGGATGATTTGGCCTTTCCTTGTTCACATGGCAAAAGCCTTGAACCTTTTGGTCCACATGGTTTACGGAACACAGTGGGTACTTTTACTTATAAAAAGGATGATTATACGGATCGTTTCCATGCCAATATAAAGGGGTGAACCTACCAGCCTGCACTCAGGGACTGCAGGTAAGACAGTTGTAGCTATTTCTGAATATAAATATTCCTGGGACAGCAAGATCCTAGAATCACTGCTTAAATGCATTCTCCCTTTGGAATGAAAGCAGCATTTTTAACTGGCTTTTTTAAATTATCATGAGAAAACATTTCCACTCACAAATCAAAGTTACAGTGAATACAGGTGGCAGGAGACTGTTCTGGAAATGCCTTTGATGGCACTATGGGTATTTGTAGGGTCAACAGCTGCATTAATAATTTCAAAGGCTTATCATGTTAAATTACATTCCATTCAAGGTGTCCATCCCTTGCTGTGTGGGTTTGATCCACTTACTAGGGAATATTCCAGTCCCATGTGCATTGAGTAAATGAATACTGCTGAGGATAATGGGTAAAACAATGGGATTGACCCCAGTACTGCCGGTTAGAGGAGGAGAGATACAATTAAAAATCAGAACTCTCGTGCCTGTCAGTTTTCGATCTAGAAAAGTTGCATAGAATAAGCTCATATTCTGTTAAGAACATTTAAAGGTGATCTATGAGATGTTTAAGATGTTTAAAGGTGATAATAAGGCAGATTAAGAGAAACTAGTTTCTCTAGGAAGAATTCAGAATTAAGAATAACCTTAAAATTAGAGCTAGGACATGCAGAGGTATTTTCAGAAGGTATGTTGTCACACAAAAGGTGATAGAAATCTGGAACTTTCTCACTAAAAAGCAGTCTTCCGGCTTCAGGCAATGGCACCCTTGTGCAGGATCGATAATTGATTAACACACTTAATGGAACAGTTCTTGAGTTCACTATCATAGCCTTGATGTATAGGAGTAAAATTTTCCAGCACACTCTCTCAGAAAAGGCTAGATCAATTGATTTGTAGAGTTTTGGAAACTAAGTGTTGAAGCTTACTGAACCAAGGCAGGTACGGGATTGAATCTGAGATCTTTCTGTGTGTTGGGTGTAGTTTCATGCTGATCAGTGTGGTAACTGGTACAATCACATTGGAAGTTGTGTGTGGTTCCTTTGGAAGGAAAACCCTGTTGCAGCCTCTCTGCTGGGAGTCTGTGTCTCAAAACTGTTACTCCAACAAAATATTTTGCCCTTATAGAGTGGGGAATTGCCCAACATTCTGCACAGGACTACCTACCAATGGCATGTCTTATTTACCAATGCATATCAAATTTTGAAAAGGTGTGCGGTCAGCATCAATATGTAATGTCACATTTAATGTCTTTGTGACAACATTGCTCTGTGTACTTTTGATTAAATTGCAGATGTTTCCTCAGACTCTTCACTGTCAATTACAGATGTCCAATATAAAATTAGTCTTAATTAAAATTCATTTCATTAAGAAGGAAGTGGTATGATGAATGGTTTTGCATTACATACCCGGATCCAGCTGAGACTGTGGTAATCATAGAGGGCCTCGTATTGACTGGCCAGCTCCCGACAGAGTGGAATTCCATACTCCCAGCACTGTGGACAAAATAAAAATTGAGTGAGTTCAAACTAAATATAGAAATACTCAAAAAAGACATAATTAGAACAAAGACTAATTTCTGACAGCAGGATTAATTAAGACTTGCAGAATAATGTATGGTTTGTGGAGGAATGATGGGTCCTGGATTCAGATAGACTAAGGGTATCGAGACTGCAACTCCTGAGCCCTAGTAACCCAGGTAACTCTGTTTCTATTTTAAATGATTTGTTTTATTGTAATTGCTGGTTTGAAAATTCTGAGACTGGAGATTTATCTTATTGATGGGTAAATCCTAAATTTAATCTTCAACCCAACGCTTAAAACAGATATCTGGTCATTATCATTGCAGTTTATAGGATCTTGCTGTACACAAATTGTCTGCAGTCACAGCTTGTGATACATGGCAAATTAATGGAAACATTGGCTGAGTCTCTGTGGTTACACACCTAAGCAGCACACAAAGGTCATGAAGTTTGGACACTCCTGAGATATATAAGGAAAGCTATTTAAATTATGAATCAGTGAGCAGACAGATTCCCTGTTGCCTGTTCCAATAAAGCCTACATGTAATTAAACTAAAATCAAAAAAAAAATTAGGAACACTCAGCATGTCTGGCAGAATCTATGGAGCCAGGAAGGTAGGAATAATGTTTCAGTTCAATCACCTTTTTTCAGAACCTTGCAGCATTTTGCTTTTCATTTTATTATGCAAAAGAATTACATTGATTGTAAGGTCCTAGGATTTGGTTTCCTTAGGTGGTAGTAGGAGTGCTACGATCGATAATGGTTGGGATGCCCTTTGACTGTTCATTGTCTACATAAATTGCTGAGAAAGTTGTCTGGTGCTGGCAGTGCCTAATTAAAGCAAGCAGTCAGTGGTGTCAAGGGAAAGGCAGAAATCAATTACTCTTTTCTATCTTCCAAATTAGTCATAATTTGGAGAGTGACTGGTAAAGAGAGCAGGATAACGGGGGAACAAAAGAGTCAGACAGACCAGCAAAGAAATGGAGAAAGTGAGAGACAGACAGATGGGGGTGGAGAATAGTTTTTTAAGAGAGAGAAAAAGACAGAGAAAGAAAGAGAGACAGAGACCGACAGATAGATAGATAGTGAGAGATTAAAAAAAGAAATGTAGGAATAAAGACAGAAAGGCAAAAAATGAGAAGGAGAAAGAGACTAAGTGGAGATAGAAAGAGAAAAAGAGACAGATATTACAGAACGTATCAGATAACAGCATCCTTTCTGGGTAACATCAAACAACAACACTGGAGATTGATTTGTCTCTTTTCCTTTTCTCTACACCCCACATTAACTGATTCCCATAGTGCTATTCCAGGATGTCCTATGGTTGCTCATTCAAATCAATTTGTTTTTAGAACTATGTGAGCTAGGGCACTAAATGTCATCAGGCTACTTGACTGTGGAGACATCTCAGAAAAATCTGATTTTGTGCTTGCCTTATGTCACTCAGTTGGATTCCAGCTATTGAACACCATGAATCCTGGCTGATACTGCACTCTTGACTCAGTAATACTGTGTTGAATCGTATTGCCCCATGAGCAGAACTATGTAAAGTGAACTGGCAAATTAGATTAAAGTACTTATCAATTGAGATGCAGTGGCAGACAATTCTGGGGATATTTCAGATTACATGGAATAAATACATTTCAATGAAAAAGGAAAATTCCAAGAGTAGGTTTTTTTTATTATTTGTGGCTAACTAAAAGAGTTGAAGATATTAACAAACTCAAAGAAAAAGCATATAATTACACAAGGATAGATGGCAGGTTAGACAATCAAGCAGAATATAAAGAACAGCAAAGAATTATTAAAATTTTAAGAAGGAGAAAGCTAGGTAGAAATATAACAAACAGTAAGTGTTTCCACAGATATTGAAAACCAAAAGAGCTAACAAAGAAAACATTGGTCCCATGCAAAGTTACTCTGGAAAATTAATAACACAAAATAATAAGAGTGTAGTGGAATTAAACAGATATTTTATACCAGTCTTCACTATACAGGATACAATCAACATTCCAGAAATAGTTGTAAACCAGAAAATGGACAGAAGGGAAGAATATAGGAAAATAACAATCATCAGGGAAGTGGTACTGAGCAAATTGTTAGAGCTGCAGGCTGACAAGTACCTGGGTTCTGAATGTATAATTTATCTTTGTTACTCTCACTATCCATTTCTGAACAATTCTGTACTTTTTTTTTTACTCAGACAGTGCTCTGCTCTGTTGCTTTGACATTCCATTTACCACTTTCAAATTAACCCTTTTCTGAATTCTTCAACATCTCCATTATTAGTTTATCTCCACTTCTCACTGAGTTTTAGGAGATAATTTTGAAATATGATATTGTACATGGAGTCATTTAATTAGGATATTATGTGAGCTGCTGAATGAGGCCAGGTCATTTGGCACACGTAAAGAAGTAAAAGTCTCAGAAAGTAATTAAACACAGATCATCTACAAATATGTTTTAGAACCTACTTCTAAAAAGATTTAGTTGAAGTCTGGGAGAAAATATCTGCCTGCTAACCTCAGTTGACAAAAAAAACTGCATACTGATGGGAGACCTGAGAAAATTGAACCAAAAGTAGAAGTTTGTTCATCTCCAGATATATTTTGTTTTAAATTATAGGTGAATTTATATTAACGACACCAATTTCAATCTTCATGACAAGTCTACTTGTTTGTAGTGGTGATAGGGAGGAGGGGATGGGCTTGTGGTATATAATTGAACTGGGGTATGCAAATATAATACAGCACCTACATTTCAAAGGCATGTCTTTAAGAGTATACAATTACTGGAGTACACACCAACTTAAAAAAAAAGGTTCCCAAACTGTCCAGTACTGTTTATTGAAGCTGAAAGAGATTTGGGGATATAACCCATGGTTCAGCTCCTACCCAGGCTGGGTGACAGTCTAAGTACTCCAGAATAACATAAATTAAACCAAAATAAAGAAATAAAAATAAAGAAACCTTAGAATATTCCCAGGCATTTAACAGCCAATAAAATAATTTTGAAGTGTAATCACTGTTATAATGTAAGAAACGCAGCAACTAATTTGCACACAGCAAACTCTCACAAACAGTAATGTGACAACAATAAGATAATCTGTTTTTGTGTTGTTGCTTGAAAGATAAATATAGGCCAGGACACCAAGGATAGCTCACTTGCTCTTCTTTGCAATCGTGCCGTGGAATCTTTTACATCATCTGAGAGATGACCCAGTCTAACATCTCATTCAGCAAGGCGACAAAACATTCTGATTTTAACAATATATAGATCAATGGACAAACAGCAAACTTTGTGACAAGGGTAACAGAGTTGATTGGAACCCAGGAGTTTGTCTGCAGTACGTGTTAAAAAGTTGGGAGATACAAATTTGGCACAGCCCCAAAACAGGCAGAATGGTGTGAATGCAGCAACTTCACAACAGCATTGTACAGGTTGACAGCAAATTATAACAGAGGAAATTCGTACAAACATGCGAATCTTAATTTTGTTACTTGACCATTACTCTATCAAAAGAAGTTCAAGCAGAGACCTGTAACATCTCTTTAGTGAACATCTGATTGATATGACTAAAGCTTAACAAAATCCTAAATCACACAACACCAGGTTATGGTCCAACAGGTTTATTTGAAATCACAAGCTTTCAGAGCATTACTCCTTCATCAGGTGCAGTGAGAGACGGCACACAGACACAAGTTTATACGTAGAAATCAAATGATAACATAATTGGTGTGAGTGGAGTGAACAAATATAAAATGGCTGATGGAGAACTCCGTTAGAAAAGAGATGTAAGTTTCAATTGATTAAGACACAAATTCCAGAATCTGTTTCAAGTCACTGCCCTGTGATAATTAAAGGTTTTATCAGTATCTGCCTAACTTTCCAAACTTCAATCAAGCAGAGAAACAAAAGGTGACATCTCAAGTCAGACACTGAATTGTAGGTGTGCGGCCTTGTTCAGAATCTGTGTATGAATTTTAACCTGGTATCAGGCTGGTTTTATTCCAAAAGCAGGAATTTATAAAATGCCATACTAACTGACTGTGACTACAAATTGTGTGTTTTTTACGCCTCCACTTCTTGTCTTAAAACAACCATTAAACCTTAAACAGACCATTCTTCGCAGCAAACTACCCAGACTTCAGGACAATGTCTACCACAACACCACACAACCCTGCCATGGCAACCTCTGTAAGACATGTTAGATCATCGACATGGATATTACCATCACACATGGGAACACCACTCACAACGTACATAGCAGAAACTCATGTGACTCGGCCAATGTTGTCTATCTCATACGCCGCAGACAAGGATGCCCCGAGGCATGGTATATTGGTGAGAACATGCAGACGCTACGAAAATGGATGAATGGACACTGCGCAACAATGGCCAGACAGGAGTGTCCCCTCCCAGTCAGGGAACACTTCAGCGGTCAAGGGCATTCAGCTTACAATCTTTGGGTAAGTGTCCTCCAAGGTGTACTTAGGGATACACAACAATGCAGAATCGCGAGCAGAAACCGATAGCCAAGTTCTGTACCCACGAAGACAGCCTCAACTGTAATCTTGGGTTCATGTCACGCCACAGGTGACCCCACCACACTGTTCTGTTTCTGTAAAATCTTCCTTACCGTCCTGTTTTGATAGCATCACCTCTCACACACACAAACCTATGTGGTGAAACATTTCATTCAAAATGTTTGTCTACTTGCAGATACGTTCTATTTTGGTCAAAAAACACACAATTAGTAGTCACAGTCAGTTAGTGTGGCATTTTATAAATTCCTGCTTTTGGAATAAAACCAGCCTGACACTAGGTTAGAATTCAGATTCTGAACAAGGCCGCACACCTACAATTCAGTGTTTGACCTGAGATGTCGCTTTTTGTTTCTCTGCTTGATTGAAGTTTGGAAAGTTAGGCAGATACTGATAAAGTCTTTAATCATTATGGGGCAATGACTTGAAACAGATTCTGGAATTTGCATCTTAATCAATCAAACTTGTGTCTCCTTTCTAACAGAGTTTCTCCATCAGCCGTTTTATGTTTGTTCACTCTACTCACACCAGTTATATGATCCTTTGATCTCTCTGTCTGTTAAGTGTGTGTCTGTGTGCCCTCTCTCACTGCACCTGATGAAGGAGTGGCGCTCCGAAAGCTTGTGATTTTAAATAAACCAGGTGGACTATAACCTGGTGTGTGATTTTTGACTTTGTTCACCAGCACCTCCACATCATAACAAAATCTTAAAGGAAGATACAAATGGAGACTAAGAACAAAAAGAGCAGCTCACAGCTTTCTATTTGAGTGCAGTGATAATGATGAAAGGGTCCTGAATCTGTTTTCTATGGCTCTCCCTTAACTGAAATCCTAATGCATACAATACTTAGCAGGATAAGATAATATCCAGCACTTGATAAATCAATTATCTTTAATCCAAGCAAGCCATGATACAGTGTCATAAAATAGTAAATGCTAGAAAATCTCAGCAGTTCTGGCAGCATATTTGGAGAAACAGAATTAACGTTTTGAGTACCATGTCTCTTCTTCAGGTCCCGAAAGATTTGTTGAGTTTCTCCAGCACTTTCTGTTTTTATTTCAGATCTCTACCATCTCCACTAATTTTCTTTAACATGATATAGTGTCCCTCACTCCACTTTACTGATGATTGGCAGCTCTCTAAAGTACTCATCACAAATTTTGGCTAATGTAGATTCAAACACAGTAATTATAATATGGTATGTCCATAAGATACGTCATTCAACTCACCAAATCTTCTCTACCATTCAACGAGATCATGGCTAATCTAATAATCCTCAACTCCACTTTTCTGCCTTATCCATATAAGCCTCGATTCCCTACTGATTAAAAATCTGTCTGTCTCAGTCATGATGATCTCAGCCTCTACAGCCCTTTGCAGTAAAGTATTCCACAGATTCACTGCCCACTGAGAGAATAAATTCCTCCCCATCTCAGTTTTAAATAGGTGATCCCTTATTCTGAGATTTCACTATCTGGATTAGACTCTTCCACAATAGAACAACCTTTCCATATCTACCCAGTCAAGTACCCCAACAGTCTAGTATATTTCAATAAGATTGGAGTTGAAAAGAATGAGAGGCAATGAGTAGAGGCCTAAAAACTCCTAATGGCTCCTCTAGGATTTGAATCTGGGATCTCTTACATTCTCAATCCTTATATAGTCCAAAATAGGAACCATACTCCTAGACCAATGAGCCAGCTCTTAGAGTTGTACAGCATGGAAACAGACCCTTCGGCCCAACCTGTCCTGACCAACTTTCCCAAACTTCTCTAGTCCCATTTGCCTTATGTTTGGCCCATATCACTCTAAGCCTTTCCTATTCATGTACACGTCCAAATATGTTTTAAATGTTGTTTCCACCGGTTCCTTTGGCAGTTCATTCCACACTCAAACCATCCTCTGAGTGAAAAATTTTCCCCTTAGGTCCCTTTTAAATTTTTCTCCTCTCACCTTAAAATTATGCCCTCTAGTTTTGAACTCCCCACCCAAGGAAAGAACTTTACTATTCACCTTATCTATGCCCCTCATGACTTTACAAACCTCAATAAGGTTACCCTTCAACCACCTACACTCCAGTGAGAAAAATCCCAGCTTATCCAGCCCTGGTAACATTCTTGTAAATCTTTTCTGCACCCTCTTCAATTTAATAATATCCTTCCTGTAGCAGGGCAACCAGAACGGTACACAGTACTCCAAAAGTAGACTCACCAACATCCTGTAGAACCACAACATGACATCCTAACTCCCATACTCAATGATTTGAGCAATGAGCGCAAGCATGCCAAAAGCCTTCTTTACCACTCTGTCTACGTGTGATGCAACTTTCAATGAACTATGTACCTGAACCGCTACATCTCTCTGTTCAACAGCACACCTGAGGGACCTACCATTAACTGAGTAAGTCCTGTCCTTGTTCATCTTACCAAAATGCAACAACTTGCACTTATGTAAATTAAACTCCACCCGCCACTCCTTGGCCCATTGGCCTAATTGTTCAAGATCCCTTTGAAATCTTAGATAACCTTCCTCATTGTCCACTGTACTACCAATTTTGCTGTCTTCCGCAAACTTACTAACCATGGTTCCTGTATTCTCATCCAAGTTGTTTATATAAATGATAAACAACAGTGGACCCAGCACTGATTCCTGTGGAACATTGCTGGTCACAAGCCTCCAGTTCGAAAACAACTCTTCACCACCACCCTCCTACTGTCAAGCCAATTTGTATCCAATTGGCAAGATCTCCCTCAATCCCATGCGACCTAACTTTACTAACCAATCTACCATGTGGAGCCTTGTTAAAGGCCTTTCTTAAGTCCATGTAGACAATGTCTACCATTCCGCCCTTACCTATCTTCTTTGTCACATCCTCAAAATAACTCAATCAAATTTGTAAGACACGATTTCCCACACAAAAAACCATGCTGACTATCCCCAATCTGTCCTTGCCTCTTCAAATGCAAGTAAATCCTGTCTCTCAGAATCCCCTCCAACAACTTACCCTCTATTAACATGAGACTCACTGGTCTATAGTTCCCAGGCTTCTCTTTGCGGCCTTTCTTAAAGCCGTTAGCCATCCTCCAGTCTTCTGGCACCACACTCATGGCTGTAGGTGATACAAATATCTCTGCTAGGGGCCGTGCAATTTCTTCCCTAACTTCCCACAATGTCCTAAGATAGACTTGATCATGTGCCAGAGATTTACCTACCTTTATGCTTTTTAAGACCACCAGAACGTACTCTTTTATACTGTGGACTGTTTTCAAGACATCAATATTTATTTCCCCAAGTTCACCAACTTTCAGGTCTTTCTCCACAGTAAATACTGAAATGAAATATTCATTCAGCATCTCTCCCATCTCCTTTGGTTCCACACATAGATGACCTCGTTGATCTTTAAGTGGTCCCAATATCTCGCCAATTGCTGTTTTGCTCATCTTTGACTGCCTGATATAGACAGTAGAACCAGAGAGAAACACTTGCCTTGCCCTTGTTGAAGTAGTTGATAACTTGTCGGCATAGTCCTTCTTTACGCTGCCACTCCGTTTGTGCTGGGTAGTGCAGGAACTCTCGCAAGGTTCTGTCCTCCCAGTGCAGCAGTTCCCAGTACAGCATTAGTGTAAATGCTGCCTCTGCAGAAAAGAGCAAATAAGAGATGCAACCAATTCAAGAAATCTGTGAAACTAAACAGGGATTTGATATTTTCAACAGCATTCATTATTTACTCATCAATGAGATATTTTTACTTCTTTACACATCTGAGTATCAAAAATTTGACAAGAATGCTTTCTCCCCTACACTCCTAAACATGTCAACTTGAGATTAATTTTGGTACTAGAGGTCCAGTCTACTGGCACTTCACCTAAGTATTCTTTGTGTGAGTCTTGTCAGAAAGCACCAGCAGGAAACTGAAATAATAGGAATGGGCAAGGAAAAAAAAACCATTCTAATCCTGCCCAGGATTTTCTAGTAGAGGCCACTGGATACAAAAGAGGAGTTGGCAGTTTGGCTGACTTTTCCCCTTCAAGTTCTGAGAACCATGGAACTCTAAGCTTTTGCTGTGGATGTAAACAGCTAACTGAGTATGGATGGGCAATTGAATCAGGGACCCACCTAGCCAGCACTGCTTCATTTTTACACTGAATGGTGCGTTTACACAGTAGTGCAATGGAAGAATTATAAAATTGCAGGTTTCAGAGTGCGATACTCATGCTCACATTTCAGGGTTCCTAGCATTCATAGCGACAATGTTTCTGACCACAGGCCAAATGCTGACTCAACAAAGAAAAATAACCGGCACAACCAATTCATCAAATCCTCATGTTTACGATCTCAATTGCACAGTGGCTCAGTGGTTAGCATTACTGCCTCACAGCGCCAGTGGCCTGGGTTTGATTCTACCTTTGGGCAACTGTGTGGAGTTTGCACATTCTCCCCGTGTCTGTGTGGGTTTCCTCCAGGGGCTCCAGTTTCCTCCCACAGTCCAAAGATGTGCAGGTTAAGTGGACTGACCATGCTAAATTGTCATCCTCTCTAGGGATGTACAGTCTAGGTGAATTAGCCATGGGAAATGTAGGATTACAGGTCTAGGGTAATGGGGTGGTCTGGGTGGATGCTCTTCAGAGGATTGGTGTGGATCCAATGGGCTGAATGGCCAGTGCTTCCACACTGTAAGGATTCTATGATTGCACACAGGCACTTTGATAATACTGGAAACACAACTGCCAATTTGTACACAGCAAGATCACAAAAGTAATAATGTGATTATAGCTGGCTAATTTGTCTTACTGACTTCCTCACCAAGATGTTCCCATTTCTCTTTACTTTTAGTCTTAACACCGAGTAATTTCTAAAAGTGATTTCAACTTACATTTTACATGTCCTTAGTTTTCTCTCTTCTGCACTAAGGCAGTGTGTGTAGAGTGCTCTTGCAAAGATATATGAGAATTTTTAACTAGGCGGTAGGAATTAAATATTTGACTGTAGAAAATTTATGGCACTTTTGGTGGAGTGGATCTAGAACAACTGTCACTGCAGTGAATACATTTTTAAGTTAAGGTCGTAAATATGAAGATTTGATGAATTGGTCTTGGTGCCACCACAAGCTGCTGCTGCTTCTTTTGGTGCTCCTTTTACTGAACCTAAGACTGGAATCATAGAATTCCCTACAGTATGGAAAAACAGACTATTTGCCCCACTGGCACTGACCCTAAACCTCTGAACACCATCCCAGCCAGACCCATCCCCTACCCTAACCCTGTAACCCTGCATTGCCCATGGCTAATCCACCTAGCCTGCACATCCCTGGACACTATGAACAATTTAGCATGGCCATTCCATCTAACCAGCACATCTTTGGACTCTTCCATATTGATGCCTTTTTGTAAGGCGAAGTTATCCGGTACGCATAAGAGATTACCACAGTCCTTGAAAGTTCTACTGAACTGAATTTCAAGATATTTTGATATCTTGTGTGTTTATTGAAATAACTCCACAGAGGCCGGTACATCACCAAGTCACCCTTTATTTACACAAGATTTGTCCTTCACTATTACACTAACTCAGGCACTAGAGTGTCAATATCTCTGAAACTTAACCTTTTTATGTCAGCCAGGGCTCCTGATTGGACCAGATTAACAGCCCAATCAGTGAATTCATATTCTATGAGGTCAGCTGGCTGACCTTGTTACAATCACTAGTTATATCGTAGACTTTATAAGAAACTGCTTTCTTCTTGTAAAATGGAGCATTGTTTATACAAAAAAAGCCTCACAAAAAGTTCTCTTGCAGATTCAACTATGATCAACCATATAGAGGAACAAGACTGCTTATTTCAAGATGTATTACAGACAGACTTTTGAAACTTGATGAGCATTTCTACAATGGTAAACAGACACCTGAAGGAATGGAGTACAGCATTTTCCTACATCACCAAACTTGGAACAATTGCAGCCATTCAAGTTAATGGTTGAGACATTTAAATTTATAATTACCTTGACTAAAAGATGATGGATGGGGCTATGCTCCAGATCTAAGCTAGCCCAATACTGAATATTCACCAAAACTTGCTTTCATAGCAAAATATCATTCCTCAGTGACTCCCTCCAGCTCAGACTCTATGGATTCCAACTTAAGTTTCACCTTTGTATTTCTAATCCACCAGGAACACAGACGTCTCCATGATATACAATGTTCCTCGAGCAGCTATTCTCACTACATCCTGAGGTCCACACTCAGTGTAATCCACTGCGATATGCACACATTCAATCTCTCTCTCCATCAACACTGCCTCATGCTATCTCAAACTTGTCCTGTCCCCCAGTCTACTTCATTCAACGTTTTAACCAGAAACCTTTTCTTCTCCTTTCAGGTATTGAGGAATGCAAGCTGCAATAACTCAGATATTCAGGCCCTTCTCAAATCTTCCTCCCCTTCCCTCTGACTTCATCCCTTCCTCTAACACCACTTCTTGCTGGGAATTTATCACACCTTCTGACCTTCAACACTGATGTTCAACATATTTTGGGCATGACATGATGTCAAGATCTTCTTCCGTCACCTTTGTTCTCTGTGCCCAATTTCTTTGTACAGGGGTTCTTTCCCCATCCAACCCCACAGACCCCTTCACCTGCCCCCAACACTCTCCCTGTACCTGGATCCCTTCCTCTGGTCTCGTACTTGCACTTGACTTGTTCATTGAGAACTATCGACGTGACATCTGTTGCCTTAATTTCTCTGCTCCCTCACCTATTTGAACCCAACTCTCTCTGAACTTGCTACTCTCCATGTTCTCAGATCCAACTCTGACTCCATAATCAAATCTGCCAATAAAGGTGGTGTGTAGTGTAGTGGCCTCACATTGCGGAGGATAAGTACTGGCTTGTGGTGACCTCCTCCTTTCTCCCCACAATTGAACACCAGCTATCATCTCCATGATGACCTCATCTCATCTGGGAACTTATTCACCCACTCCACCAACCCACCAGCCCCCCTACACCACCCCCTCCCCACAGCTTCCCTCCTCACTGTCTGTCAACCTCGTACAGTACACTTCTACCTTCTTCCCAAAATCCACAAGGAAGACTGCCAAGGCAGACTCATTGTTTCAACCTGCGCCTGCCCCATGGAACCGATTTCTTCCATTCTTGACTTGATTTTATCTCCTGTTATCCAGTCCTTTCCCACTTACTGTGAGTCATCCAATGCTTTATCTTGGTTTCAAAATTTCCAGTTTACCTGCACCAGTCACCTCCTTTTCCCCAGGGATGTATGATCCTTTTACACATTCATCCCCCAGCAGGATGGTTTTTGGGCTCTCCATTTCTTCCTTAAGAGAAGGTGTGAATCATCCCCATCCACCACCACCCTCCTCTGACTGGCCAAGCTCATCCTTACTTTGAACATTTACTCCTCTCACTTTCTTCAGATGAAAGGTGTGGCCATGGGTATCGCATGGGCCCCAGTTATGCATATCTCTTTGTGGATTATGTAGAACATTCCTTGTTTCAGTCTTACTCTGACCTCTACCCACAACTATTTCTTTGGTAAATTGATGACATCATTGAGGCTGCTGCCCTCTCTCATCCGAAATTGGATAAATTTATCAATTTTGCTTTCAATTTCCACCCTGTTCTCGCCTTCACCTGGCTCACCTGCGACTCGTCCTTTCCTTCCACAACATCTTTGCTTCCGTTTCTGGGGATAGGCTCACCAGTGATAACCATTACAAACCCACTGACTTCATAACTACCTTGAAAATACATCCTCATACCCTGCTTCCTATGAGGACTCCACTTCATTCTCCCAGTTTCTCCATCTCTGTTGTATCTTTTCTGATAATGCCACCCTTCCACAAGAGGGCTTCAACTATGTCCACCTTTTTCTTCACCTGAGGATTCCCTGCCGCTGTGGTTGATAGGGCCCTCAGCCATGTTGGACCCTTTTCCCATACTTCTGCTGTTACGAAGCGGTGGTGGAGTGGTTAAATGAAAGAAATCCCTGATACTCACTTCATAAGCAACAAGTAACAATTTATTTAACTCTAACCGTGAATAAATTAACAGAGCGACTAACAAACCGAACAATTACCCCCTTAACTACTAACTAATCCTGAATAAAACAAAATTCTAATGTCATGCTGTTCCAATAAAGTCCCACTTATATAAACCAAAGTAATAGGAAAAAATAAATTAAAACTTAGTCTCTCGAAATTACAGCCAGGGTACATCTTCCGGAATGTTCTTCGCCTTCTTCGCGGTCCTCCAGTCAGGAACACCTTTCTTCATGGAATTCGTGTGTCAGGAATATTAGCTAAGAATGCCATAGTACCTTTATTTAGATGGTGCTTATTCTGAGCTCTTAGACATTTCCATGAGAGCCAATGAATTTCTCTTTCTTTAGAGCTGACGGCTGTTGAGAGCTGTTCTCTTAACAGATGACAGTTGCTCTCACACTGATTTTCAAATGCCCTCTTCTCTTACATACTTGATGACGTATTAATTTCTTACAATAGGATTGGCTCTATGTTGTCAAAACCATCAGATTTAAACTTAATTGGGCTTTCATATCTAGGGTCTGGTTTAAATTAATTGGCTAAATTCAAAAACCTGTTGTCTTGGTAAAAATGCTGCTTTCCCTGTTAACAGTATAGGCTTCTGATACAATGTTTCAATTTCAAGAGCTCTCTGTGCATCTGCTGTTACCTGCATACATTTTTTTTAAACTCCAAGTCTAAAAAACACATCAACTTTTAAAGGGACCACACACTCCTCCCCCTGTCATTTTACGAAAATCAAATTCAAACATCCTGCCTTCCAATCCACTAATACTCTACCCAACTTTGCAACACTGCCCTCACCCCTTTCCTCTCCTCCTATGACAATGATAGCATTCCCTTGGTTCTCATTTTCCACCTCACCTGCATCCATATCTAAATGACCGTAAACCACTATTTCCACCATCTTCAGCTGGATGCCATCATCAGACTGATTTCCCTTCCCCACCTTGTCAGCATTCCATGGGAACCATTCCCCCCGGAACACACTGGTCCACTCCCCCCAACACTTTCTCACAAACCCCTTGACACTTTCTAATGCAATTGAAGAAGGTACAAAGCTTGACCATTTACCTCCCCTCTCCTCATTATCCAAGGCCCTAGGCACATTTTCCAGGTGAAGCAGAAATGTACATGCAATTCATTCAATCTAGTCCACCATATCTGCAGGTCATAATGTGGTCTCCTATACAGCAGGGAGACGAAATACAGGCTGGGTGACTGCTTTGCTGAATATCTAAGCTTGGTCTGTGAATGTGACCCCGAACTTCCAGTTGACTGCCACTGCAACAGAGCATCGTGTTTCCATGCCAACGTTTCTGACTCGTGTGCTGTGTTCTCAAGTAAGGCTTAACGGAAGCTAGAGGAACACCTCATCTTCTGCTATTTCATGTCGGTTACTCTCCATCCATACCCCATGGTCCTAGATTGTATTGCACAGTCAACCTGTTTTCAACTATTCATACTTCTCTTTAGCACCCTATACATTTTTCTCTCTCTCTCTCTGCTTATCATTAGCTATCTCTGCTTGCCTTTTCCCTTATCCCTTCTCTCTCTCTGTCTCAGCTCCATCTCCATGTTCTTAATTCACTCTTCCTAACTGGCCATCAGCATAAATACCACCCTTTCCCATCTATTTTCAGTTCTGATGAAGGGTCACTGGACTCAAAACATTATCTTTAATTCTCTCTACAGATGTTGCCAAAACTGTTGAGTTTTTCCAGCTGTTTCTGTTTTTGTACTGAATATGGAACCACGATCTGACAGTTTGGGAAAACAGCCATGTTAAGTGTTTAATTCTATGAAGACAAAATCAGAATGATCATTTTGTGCAGAGCCCAAGAGTTCTGAGACAAATCAGAGGTGAAGGTTATTGGTCAATGGAGTTCAATGAGGAAAGTTTTCAGAAATCAACTGCTATTCTACTAAAAGAATCCAGGCAATCTGCAACTGCTGTAACCACAGAATTGGTGGGGTACAAGAAACTTGCTCCCTCTTGATGACCTGCTGAGCCTGCTTGTATGGACAAATATCTACTGCTCAACTTAAGAAGCTTTACAGCTGCTGAATCTAATTTCAAGTTTCAACTCCTTCACTTCAGAAAGAAACTTCATAAAGCAACAGGTCTGTAATAATTGCACACAGCAGGCAGCATGCCAACCATGCTCAACTAGCCTGTGTTTTCAAAACTCAAAACATACAGCCGAATTTTACCAGAAATCAGTTAAGTGCCAATTTTGTCAAGTTTCATGGAGGATTTCTCTCCATGATGCTAACTGAGATTACTCACACTATCGTCCCTAACTTGCCTTATTACCTATGCACCATACTCCTATGGCACTCACACGTCATATTTTAGAAGCTACATTTGTTCACACACAGGGCCCTGTTCTTTGTTGAAAGAAATATATCCACATAGTGCATCTTTGTCATGGAAGAAAGGATTATGGAAACAACAAAACAGCGAATCCTGATTGTGATGTCCTGACCAATCAAATTCAAATTGCCTGCTCTGAAAGCGATCCCCCCTTTAATAGCAATTTAGATCCTCAATTTTTCCATTTTGATCTGCAGTAGGTAATGAAAGTTGACAGTTCCTTAGAACCCACCACCAACAGTGCAGCAGAGCTGAGGGTCAAAACTTTGAAACCTTAAAAGTGAATTCCATCTATCTACTGTAGATTGAGAACATTGCATCAGGTTATTACCTTCTATATTTTTGAGTTTAGTTTTTTTCAGTCTCATCTTTAGGATACCTGTGACCTGAGTTTCTTGCTATATCTCAGAATTGGGAGTCATGAACCCCTCAGATCAGTTTGCGTTTCTGTTACTGATAGAAATCTGTCGTCATGTTCACAAAATCAGTTTATGTAGAAACCTAGACCTCTGTAGGGTTTCTAATTAATATGTTGAGGGTGAACTCATTTCCCATGCAGATATTTCCCACATGTCTAAGAACAGACAGCTGACTTGGCTCAAAGTCAGTTGTCATCTTAGAACCACAAGGAGTCCAATCAATGTCTCACCCTACCCAAAGAGAACTGTGACACCAATGGGACCTCTCTAATAGAAGGAACCTCACTGTTGGAAATCTTCAAACAAAATCTGACCATTAGATAGTGCATGCAGTTCGTAATCTGGGGAGCTTTCAGTCCTCGGCTGTTCACTCCACTGTTGGTGGTGGTTTCTAAGGAACTGTCAACTTTCATTACCTACTGCAGATCAAAATGGAAAAATTGAGGATCTAAATTGCTATTAAAGGGGGGGATCGCTTTCAGAGCAGGCAATTTGAATTTGATTGGTCAGGACATCACAATCAGGATTCGCTGTTTTGTTGTTTCCATAATCCTTCAGGTGCTTAAGACCTCAGGTCCTTTTCTATCTTCACTCCTGTTTCTATTTCTTATGTCTTAACTTGCATTTATAAAGTTCTTTATCACATCTCTCAAAACATGTCAAAGCACTTTCCATGCAATTAATTATTTGAAATGCAGTCATTACCACTAAATATTGATATTTTACACGTACCAAACAAATGACATAAATATCAGTTAAACTGCTTTTGGTACTGCAGGTTTGGGACAGAATTCTAACCAGGATGGGAGGTCAATCCAAGTTTTTTTTGTCAACTGTGTTGGGATTTTCTTTTACATTCACTTTAACGATTGGAAATGTCCTCAATTCAATATCTCATCTTAAGAATAGTACTTCCTTGGGAATACTTGAATTGACAGCCTTCAGTTCTGAGCCAAGAGTGTAATCAAATGGATCAAACTGACAAAATATAAACACCCATGATATAATTTCCATTATTCATCAAGCCTGAGTTAAAGAATAAAGGTTCCACTATGTTGACTGTTCAATTTTTAAAAGGAAGGCTGAATGGTGGACATGGTAACAGAGAAGAACATATTTTAAGATTCTTTTTGAAGAAATACAGATCCTCATTTTTTTAAATCACTAGAAAAGACCAGAAAAGTGACTAGAAGTACAAATCCAGGGTGAAATTATCCAGAACTTCCAGACTTGTTTAAAATATGGAAAGGAACAAGCTTATTGATTCTTACCTGTATAATTATCAGCCTGCAGATGCATGTCACACAGTTTATGGATGTAACGGATATACATTTCCTCCTTGTTAATCTCAGATTTATAAAAATTCTGAAATAATTGTAAATATCTGTAAGCATATTACAGTTGGAACAGGCAAGTGAAAGAGATCATTTTAAATTACACACTTCACCCTTGAACATTGATTACTGCCCATTTATTATTTTTAAGTCTCTAACAATACAGCCTTGGAACATGTACCTACATATTACCTGTTCTGTACCAATCCTGAATCTCTTTGGTGAGATTGTGTCAGGAGAGCTTTACTTTTTGCCTAACCTATACTGCATCTGGCCTGGGTGTGCTTGGCATTGCCATACTGAGAACATCTAATGCTCTGTAGCATTCTATGTAAGACTTAAAGGCAAAAGGAATAAAAACCTTAACTCTGTAACTAATCTCTAATGCGCTTGACCTAAAAGTATTTGCTGCTGACATTAGGTACCAAAATTGGAAAAATATTTTAATGCACTGTTAAGAGTACAAATAAAATTTAAACAGACAGAAAATTACTTGCTTACCAACAAATTAACAGTACAACCAATCTTCTTATTTTCAGTTTCATCCCCTTTCATACAATCCCTGAGGAGAAGAAAGGAGCTTGGACTCAAAAAAATTGCATGTCACATGACAAGAATTTGTAGCTTCTGATTGTAGTTTCTGCACAGGATTTCAGTTCTGATACTGTATAGCTAACTTTCTGCATGGAGCCAGACTCAAGATGCCACTTGATCTGAGTTCCTTTCATGGAGAACTGCGTCTATAAGTTTCATCAAATGATTGATCATGTGAGTGCCAAAGATCAGCAACATACTCCAATTTATACAGATTATAGAATTTTCCCCAGGACTGGGGAGTCCAAAACTAGATGGCATGGGTTTAAGGTGAGAGGGGAAACATATAAAAGGGATCTAAAGGGTAACCTTTTCACGCAGAAGGTGGTGTGTGTATGGAATGAGCTACCAGAGGAAGTGGTGGAGGCTGGTACAATTACAACATTTTAAAAGGCATCTGGAAGGGTATATCAATAGGAGGGGTTTAAGAGGGGTATGGGCCAAATGCTGGCAAATGGGACTAAACTAATTTAGGACATAAAGTTGGCATGGATGAGTTGGACCAAAGGGTCTGTTTTTGTGCTGTACATCTCTATGACTCTTACAGCACACAAGGTGGCCACTGGTCTGTCAACTCTATGCCACTGTCTGCAAGAGAAATTTCACTAGACTCACTCTTTCCTTGAAACTCTGAGAAAGTTCACTCTGCAAATGCTTAACCAGCTCCATTTTGAAAGCTGCAACTGAACATGCCTCCACCACACACTCAGGGAGTAGATGCTAGGTCCTAATCACTTGATGCATAAAAAATGATACTCCACATGTTGCCTTTGGCTCTTTTGCCAAATGCCTTTAATATGCATCTCTGGTTTCGATCCTTAAGCCAACCTGAATAATTTCTGTCTATCTACTATGTCTAGACTCTTCATTATTTTGAACACCTCTGTCCAGACATCAACCTTCTCTTTCCCAAGGAGAAGAACCCTTGGCAACTTCCCTGAAGCTAGAGGAAATTTGAGCAGCCTAAAATGGTGATGCCAACTGCACACTGATACGTGGGTTCTGTGCTACAGAATGGTCTGAAGTTGTTCCTAAGCAGTACTTTTAACAGTGCGACCACCTTAGTATCTGCATGTTTTGTTGGTCTATGATAGAAGAGTTATCATTCCTAAAGACCTCAGATTAGTCACACTTCAATAAAAACATCAGGGCACCTGGCCTAACCAAGTGCCAGGCCAGAGCCCACAGTTCAGTTTGGTGGTTGGGAGTCTCCAAGGTATTGAAGACATGATTTCTAATTGTGTCACTTGTGTTGTCCATTATATCAACAACAATTATAGTGGATAAGTCTGCAACTTAGAGGAGCAATGTTGCTGAAGACAGTACCTCCTTGACTCTGTCAAATGTCCAGTGTTGGTGTTTATCCAAGACCAAGCATGGTCCTGTTTGACCATCTTTAATGTTACAGACATCAGTAGCCTGAGTATAATTTTCTATTAATAGCCTGGCTTCCTGCAGAGGAAGCAATTGGTGTGGTTTCTGAGGTGTCTCCTCTCCAGACCCTGTCACTTAATGGTCAGAGCCAGTTCTACTTTTACTGTATCACTTTATTTTTCTCACCAGCTTGTCTGAGGGTTGTGTCAAAGTTTCAAGACCACAGCCTTTCCGAGTTTATGAAATTGTCAAGGGTATGGAGTCTTTGAACTCTGTAAGAACAATTACTTCACAAAAGTTTTGGTAAGTAACCTCAACCTTAAGTGCTCGTATTTACCAGTCAAAAGCAAGCTGCTTAAGCCTTGAAATTTCTGTTATGTATGGTTAGGCTATTCTTCAGGGTATGGAATTTTTGGTACAAAATGGTACACATCTAGGATAGCACCTTTTGTTGCCTCTAGCTAGTTGCTCTCCCATCTTGTCCTACTCTGCAAAAGCTGGTGAAGGAGCAACGCTCCGAAAGCTTGTAACTTTAACAAACCTGTTGGACTATAACCTGATGTCGTGTGACTCCTGACTTTGTCCAGCCCAGTCCAACACTGGCATCTCCACAACATTGTTGGACTAACCACCTTAACTATCGTACTAATCATTTGAAAGAGACAAAGAAACCTCTTCTTCATCAAACAAGGGGATGAGGTGAATAAATTTTAACACTACATTCCTTAAGTCTGGGTTAGGGTGATTTCCTCACCAGAGGTGACTTCAATGGCACATTAGGACTCCCCCTCTCAGCTCAAAATGTTTCAAGTTAAAGTCCATTTCTCCTACCCTTTTGCGCTTCTCTTTCTCCTTTTCCCTTTCATTGCAGTTTAATTACAGTCAAATTACGGTTAATTTCCACCGTCTCTCCCTCTCTCTTTTTCCTGTTCCTAGAATTCTCTTCCCTTTTTTCTCCTCTTGGAATCCAAGTTCAAATTTCTACTGCTCCAGTTTTAATTTATCTATTTTCAACCTCTAGATGCTTCATCACCAATTTTGCAATTTCTGTTTGCCTTGCTTTCAGGTGGAACTCCGTCTTTCAGTGCCTAGCCACACCTAATTTTGCCAAGATATCACCTACAACTTTCTGTAAGTTATGACATCCTGTTTTTTGAAAGCATTGAAGTGTGGAGAGCGATCTTGTGGTGCAGTGGTAGTATCCACATCTCTGAGCACCGAGGCCTCGGTTCAAGTCCCATCTGCTCCAGGAGTGTGTAATAACATTACTGAACAGGTTGATTAGAAAATATCTTGAAGTGTGAATGTCTCAGGTTCACACTTTAATATTGCAGACTGAAAAGAAAACCTTTCTGCATTTTGTAAATTAGTGGCTTTTAAAAGAAAATTTTATTTTCCCCTTTCCAGTTCTTTTGTGGGATTATCCCAGACTCCAAGCATTCAATTTTGTTAAGGCCAGGTGAGGTGGGTGTGATTTAGCTCCCCTCTTTTAAGACTCCTCATTTGGCTGCAATAAAGATTTAAGTTCTCGTTAATACAAAAGTTCAATTAAAATATAGCTAACTAATTTCCACAGTAGTAGCAACAAGCCAATTAGAAGTTAAGGTTTTCTTACATGAAAGAAAGAACACATTTATTATCAGCTAACCCCAATAAAAGTAATAAAGACATGATGTCAAACATACATACACAAATACAAAGTGTCCAGAATGATAGGAAGATGAAAGGAATATATTATTTAAAGCCCTTAGGGTGACTTGATGCACAAAATTTTAAATGAGGACCAGAGTTGTTAAGTTGGTGTCTTGAATCTTTAGCAGTAGTGAAAATTGCAGTATCCTTTGAGTTCTGAGTGTTCTGATGTTTCATTTTGATTTGGATTGTTATTAGGTGCTTTTTGGGAGGCAGAGCTTTCTCAGTTGATTTCAGCTCTGCAATCAGAAATCCACCTTCACTCTTCTGCCACAAGCAGCTGATTGAAATACATGCTCGTGTATTTTTACGTCTGAGTTTATTGTCTCCAACCTTGGTAATTTCAGCGTGATTTTCCTCTCCAACATGTGAACATACTCATACAGGCTCATATAAGGAAATGGGAATCTTCACACCTCCGAGGTTATGGGGAATGGGGACTGATGTTTGCTAGATGATTTTGGTTCCTTTGGATAAAATGTCAAATTCAGTTTGTCTGTCTGTTGTTTAATCTGCACTAAAACAGATGATTGGTGTTGTCACTTTAAGTCAATGATTTGGTCCCTTTTTAAAGCCATTTCAATGCATGAAAGTTCCAGGTTTTGTCTCACCTTTCGCAAACGTAAATGTGGAACCTTTTGTGGTGTAAGTAAGTATAATGGCTTGGCACCTGACCTTACTGTAATATGGTAAACAAGTAGCTTTAAAAAATCTAATTTGAATTTCTCTGATTTGTTGCATTTGTTCAGCTCCTACACCTTGTGGATATGTCAGAAATCCAAGCAAACTGGCTCAGTCATGAGCATTTCTTATTTGGGATAATATCAAGACTGTACATAATTTGACTTCCTCTATCTACATTAAAGAGTAACTGTTAATTACCCAATCATTTTCTGTTGAACGTTCCTTGGATTGTGAAATCATGTAGGTGATGGTTGGAAGATATGAAACTTCAGCTATGGTCGTCAGACGCTTATTCCAGCATTCTCACCACCAATTCCAACCCCACCAAATACAGATTCCCTATATGCATATATCACACCCAGTCAAGTTCTCACTCGATTAGCCCTCACTTAATGTATAATTATTTCTTGTTCCTTAGTTTCATTTGACTTCAGGCACCTCTGCCACAAGCTGCTGGATAACAACAGAAAGGAGTGTCTAATTTGGAATATATCCACTGACTATTCACGATAATATTATTATGATCTTTCCCAAGAAGGGTAATTCCTGTCTGTTGTTTTCAACAACTTGTTTTTCTGACTTGGTGTTAGAGGTTTGTTGCTGTGGGATATCATTTTAAAATGCCCACTCTGCTTACTGGAGCTTCAATCTGCAGTTATGGCTGTACAAGCCTAGTGTATTAAGACACCAACACAATATGTAGTTGAAGTATTAGCAGCGACTGCATCCTCTGCTTTCTTGTTGTGTTGTAAGCACTTGAGGCCCTCCATTGCCCACATGCAGTTGGTGATTGATTGAGGTTACTAAGAAAGAAATTAAAGTTGACACAGAACTTTGGAAGTTGGTGCCAAATTTGTTTTGGTCTGTTGTCAGATTGTCTTATAAACAAGAACAAAAATTAGAGGCTGTAATGAAGTTGTGATATTTCACAGTTTGCTTCTCAATCATCAGCTTAATAAGAATGGCGTCAGCACTGCTGCAACTACAGGAGACTAACCTGATTCTTGTCAGGTATTTGAAAGATGCCACTTACAGCCCAATACTTGTTGAAGTGATGGTACCAATCAACCCAGTTGACTGTTTGGTTTGGGCTAACCATGTTGCATAAGAGTCTGGGAGGAAGTGTGATTTTTTTCCATTGTTCTGCACGGTCCCACCAGTTGCTTGGCTCCAATATTGTACAGCTGCTCTGATTACTGATGGGGGCGTTTACCCCCAGTGTGCTCTGGTGTCCAAAGGCTTTTAAAATTTCCTATCCTTTACCAATGACAGTTGAGATCAATCATACACTATTGGCAGATTACACACCACTGTTGACATGTAGAAATGTCAGGAGATGGTTCTGGAAGCTACATGTAGATAGATGTGGTCTGGACACCAGGCTTGTGCAAACTGTACAACATTTCCTTACCTACTTATGTTCTTTACAGAGGCATGGTACAGTTGAACATTTTTAGATCTTGCACTCATCATGTCCTAGTCCCATGTGATCTGAAATCATCGGACATCGATGATGAAGTTGTATGAATAACAGAAACATTTTTGGAAGTATTTTCTGCTCTCTCTCTAAACCTTAACATCTTTACAAAATTACAGTGCCCAGAATTGGTCACATATCTCCAGCTGATGCTGAAGAAGTGTTTTACAAAAGTTTATCATAATTTCCTTGATTTGTACTCTATCAATTTATAAAGGCCAGGACCCTGTATGCATTATTAGATTTTCTCTCAACCTGCCTTGCAACTTTCAACAATTTATGCATATATATCTGTTCCTGAAACCCATTGGAATTGTGTCCTATACATCGTACTGCATCTCCACTAAGTAAGTCTATTAGCATCGTGGATTAGTGGGGTATAGATTATGGCTGCAATTCTCCATCTCATCCAAAGTCAGGTGCAGCCAGAATGAAGAACATAACAGCAGGAATATGTCATGCTGCCACTGAACCCTGCTCCACTAGCCAAACAGATCTTGGCTGTTCAACTCCATTAACCTGGATTAGCTCCATATCCTTTTATACATTTACCTACCAAAAATCCGTTGATCTCAATCTCAACTGATCCAATTGAATCAGTGTCTGCAGCCTTTTGGGAGAGAAAATATCACACTTCTACTATTATTTCTGTGAAAAATTGTTTCCCAATTTCCCTCCTAAATCAGAACTGAAAGAATTGCGGATGCCATAAAAAAGAGACAAAAATAGTAATTGCTGGGAAGGCTCGACAGGTCTGGCAGCATCTGTGGAGAGAAATCAGTGTTCTGAGGAAGGGTCATGTGACCCAAAATGCTAACTTTTGATTTATCTCCACAGATGCTGCCAGACCTGCTCAGCTTTTCCAGCAATTTCTATTTTTGACTCCCTCCTAAATCACTTGGCTCTAATTTTAGTTAACAAGTTGAATGGAATATAGGAAAAGAGAGAATTTGATGGACAAGGCCTGAGTCATAATCCTAGTTGCTATTGCCAATGAAGAACAGCTGTGGATGGTCATGGAAAGAACTAACCTCAGCTAACAAATGACTGCACTATTGAAAGAATGCTGCATTGTCGAAGGTGCAGTGTTCGCTTGCTGAGATACTAAATTGAGGTCCTGTCTACTTGGTCTGGTGGTTCAGGTGGACATTGTCCCATAGGTATTCTCTGATGCTATGTTAACTTTCCTCTCTCATCTAGTTTAATCAAAAACTGATCCATCAGCCATTCATCTCATTTTCTGTTTGTGTTCTCATGGAACTCAAGTGACTGCTGCATTTAACTATTTATCAACAGCAATTAAAAATGTTGTAAATAAATTTATTTTACAAGCTCTGAGTACAAGGAAGTGTCATATAAAAGCAGCTCCTTTCTTTTACAGAGATAGTAGGAACTGCAGATGCTGGAGAATCCGAGACAACAAGGTGCAAGGCTGGATGAACACAGCAGGCCAAGCAGCATCATAGGAGCAGAGAGGCTGACGTTTCGGGCCTAGACCCTTCATCAGAAAAGGGGGAGGGGAAGGGGGTTTTGAAATAAATAGGGAGAGAGTGGGAGGCGGATAGAAGAGGGACAGAGGAGAGGATAGGTGGAGAAGAAACAAACAGGTCGAAGAGGCGGGGATGGGGCCAGGAAAGGTGAGTGTAGGTAGGGAGTAGGAAGAGGATAGGTCAGTCCAGGGAGGACGGACAGGTCAAGGGGGCGGGATGAGGTTGGTCGGTAGGAGATGGAGGTGCGGCTTGAGGTGGGAGGAGGGGATAGGTGGGAGGAAGAACAGGTTAGGGAGGCAGGGACGAGCTGGACTGGTTTTGGGATGCGGTGGGGGGAGGGGAGATTTTAAAACTTGTGAAATCCACATTGATACCATTGGGCTGCAGGGTTCCCAAGCGGAATATGAGTTGCTGTTCCTGCAACCTTCGGGTGGCATCGTTGTGGCACTGCAGGAGGCCCAGGATGGACATGTCGTCTGAGGAATGGGAGGGGGAGTTGAAATGGTTCGCGACTGGGAGGTGCAGTTGTTTGTTGCGAACCGAGCGTAAGTGTTCTGCAAAGCGGTCCCCGAGTCTCCGCTTGGTTTCCCCGATGTAGAGGAAGCCAAACCGGGTACAGCGGATGCAGTATACCACATTGGCAGATGTGCAGGTGAACATCTGCTTGATGTGGAAAGTCTTCTTGGGGCCTGGGATGGGGGTGAGGGAGGAGGTATGGGGGCAGGTGTAGCACTTCCTGCGGTTGCAGGGAAAAGTGCCGGGTGTGGTGGGGCTGGAGGGGAGTGTGGAGCGGACAAGGGAGTCATGGAGAGAGTGGTCCCTCCAGAAAGCAGATAAGGGTGGGAAGGGAAAAATGTCTTTGGTGGTGGGGTCGGATTGCAGATGGCGGAAGTGTCGGAGGATGATGCGTTGGATCCGGAGGTTGGTGGGGTGGTACGTGAGGACGAGGGGGATTCTTTTTTGGTTCTTACTGCGTGAACGGGGTGTGAGGGATGAGGTGCGGGAGATGTGGGAGACACGGTTGAGGGCGTTCTCGACCACCGAGGAGGGGAAGTTACGGTCCTTGAAAAACGAGGACAACTGAGATGTACGGGAGTGGAATGCCTCATCCTGGGAGCAGATGCGGCGGAGGCGAAGGAATTGGGAATAGGGGATGGCATTTTTGCAGGAAGGTGGGTGGGAGGAGGAGTATTCTAGGTAGCTGTGGGAGTCGGTGGGCTTGAAATGAATATCGGTTTCGAGGTGGTTGCCCGATATGGAGACAGAGAGGTCCAGGAAGGGGAGAGAGGTGTTAGAGATGGTCCAGGTAAACTTAAGGTTGGGGTGGAAGGTGTTAGTGAAGTGTATGAACTGTTCGAGCTCCTCATCTCCCCTCCCCCCACCGCATCCCAAAACCAGTCCAGCTCGTCCCTGCCTCCCTAACCTGTTCTTCCTCCCACCTATCCCCTCCTCCCACCTCAAGCCGCACCTCCATCTCCTACCGACCAACCTCATCCCGCCCCCTTGACCTGTCCGTCCTCCCTGGACTGACCTATCCTCTTCCTACTCCCTACCTACACTCACCTTTCCTGGCCCCATCCCCGCCTCTTCGACCTGTTTGTTTCTTCTCCACCTATCCGCCTCCCACTCTCTCCCTATTTATTTCAAAACCCCCTTCCCCTCCCCCTTTTCTGATGAAGGGTCTAGGCCCGAAACGTCAGCCTCTCTGCTCCTATGATGCTGCTTGGCCTGCTGTGTTCATCCAGCCTTGCACCTTGTTGTCTCCTTTCTTTTACACATCTCTATGACTTTCCACCAAAGTTCAGGGTGAATTAGCTGCCCAGTCTATCCAATGCTATACCACGTCATACATTCAAAGCTTCTTTTTTAAACTTGAGCATAAGATGTGAATGTTACTAGCAAAGCCTGCATTACAATTCATCTCTAATTACTTTGAGGTGGTGGTGTTGAGCCACCTTTTTGAACTGCTGCAGGCTATGGGATGAAGATACCCCATTGTGCTATACATACAGAGAGTTTCAGGGCTGTGTGACAACAAAGGCAATGCAGGTCCAAGTAATGGTTTTTAAATCGCAGCACAGTGGCTCAGTGGTTAGCACTGCTGCCTCACAGCGCCAGGGGCCCGGGTTTGATTCCACCCTCGGGCAACTGTCTGCGTGGAGTTTGCACATTCTCCCTGTGTCTGTGCGGGTTTCCTCCGGGTGCTCTGGTTTCCTCCCACAGTGCAAGGATGTACAGGCTAGATGGATTGGTCATGCTAAATTGCTCATAGTGCTCAGGGATGTGTAGATTAGATGGGTTATAGGGGGATGGGTCTAGGTGGGATGCTCTGAGGGTCGGTGTGGACTTGTTGGGCCGAAGGGCCTGTTTCAACACGGCAGAGATTTTAAGAAGTAGACCAATGACATTCTAAATTTATTAACTTACAGAATATGGACATTGCTAGTTGGGCCAGCAATTATGTTCAACCCTAATTGTCCCAGAGAAGCTGTGGTGAACTGGTTTCTAGAACTGTTAGAGTCTCTGTGGTGACTGTATATTCAAAATGCTATTAGGGAGTGAATTCCAGCATTTTGACACAACCACATTGAAGAAACGGTAATATAGCTACAATTCACGATGGTGTGCAGCTTGGAGAAGAACCAACACACGGTGGTATTCAAATACACCTGTTGTTCTTGTGGTTTTGGTGGTTACATTTGTGGGATTGAGAAGAAGTTATGTGACATAAAAGGGAATTTGCACGTGGAAGTGCTTCTTGATGAATGCTACTCTTGTCCCTCCAGATGATAGACATTACAAGTTTGGGAGCTTGGTGCGTTGCTCCAGTGCATCTCATAAATGAAACACCCTGTTATCAAGTTGGACTGAAGGGTCTGTTTCCATGCTGCACAGCTCTTTGACTATGACATGCATCACTGATGGAGGGAGTGAACATTTAAGGTGGTGGAGGGGGTGTCAATCAAACTGGTTACTTTATCCTCACTGATGTTTAGCTTCTTCAGCACATGTATGTACGGTTATGGGTGGTACCCTTTTGGTCTAGATTTGACTGGCAGCTTAACTGACTAATCCTTATGCACAGAGACTAAATATCTAATTTTACTGATACCAAAAGTCAAGGAAAAGGTGTGCGATAAAACCTGATGAAGAAGCAGAGGGCATTAATATTCTTCCATTAAATACAATGCTACATGTGGGGACAACATCAATTAGAAATATAAATTTTCTAGCTTTCGACAACCTATACAAGGGCTATTGTGTGGCATTTTGTAACTTCTGTCATGAGAAGCAACAGAAAACAAGATTGACTTTAATTATAATGTTTGTTTTTTAATGTGATATCAATAACTGTTGACACAATTAATGCAGCACAATTAATGAAATGTAATTATTAATTTCAAAGTGATTACTGTAGACTGGAATACAAATTGGATACTTGGAAATTGTGTCAGAAAAATGGGCCCCGGACAGGAAAACTAATCAGTGATCCTTTAAGTCTTTTGCATGTTGTAATGGTAACACAATGTCCTGACTTCCTTATTCTCAAAAAATTTTCCTATGATCATTCACCTCCTGCAATAAATTGGGGATGCGTTGTGACAAATTTTATTTTGTTCACCTGTGGGATGTGGACATTGCTGGCTGGCCAACATTTATTGCCTGTCCCTAGTTGCCCTTGAGAAGGTGGTGGTGAACTGCCCTCTTGACCACTGCAGAACACATGCTGTAGGTTGATCATAATGTACTTAGGAAAGGAATTCAAAGATTTTGACCTAGTGACGGTGAAAGAACAGTGATATATTTCCAAGTCAGGATGGTAAGTGGCTTGGAGGGGAACTTGCAGGTGGTGGTGTTCCCATGTATCTGCCGTTCTATCCTTCTAGATGGAAGTGGTTGTGGGTTGGCACTGGTTTTACTTCCACTGTCATTCAGAACAAGAATTTTTTTCATTCTTGGGACTGCTAGTGGAAACAAAACAAAATACATTTTATAGGTCTCTATAATCTTTGCTTGGGTGGTAACACACTTGCCTCAAAATCAGAAGGTTGTATGTTCAAGTCAATGTCATACTGATAGAGTACAGAGGCGCCATCTTTTGCTTGAGATATTAAAATGAAACTTTGTCTATTTTTCATTCACTCATGGGACATGGGCATCGCTGGTTGGCCAGCACTTATTGCCCATCCCCAGCTAACCTTGAAAAGATGGCAGTCAGCTGCTTTCTTGCACTGCTGCAGTTCGTATGCTGTAGGTAGACCCACAATGCTCTTAGGAAGGGACTTCCAGGATTTTAACCCAGTGACAGTGAAGGAACTTCCAAATGAGGATGATGAGCGGCTTGTAGGGATTACCATGTATCTGCTACTCTCATCCTTCTTGATGGAAGTGGTCGTAAGTTTGCAAGGTTCTGTCTAAGGATCTTTGGTGAATTTCTGTAGTGCATCTTGTAGATAACACACACAGCTGCTACTGAGCATTGCTGGTGGAAGGAGTGGATGCTTGAGGATGTGATGCAAAAGTGGGTTGTCTAGGCTGGTGTAAAGCTTCTTGAATGTTGTTGGGCCTGCACCCATCCACACAAGTGGGGACTATTCCATCACATTCCTGACTTGTGCCTCGTAGATGGCGGGCAGGCTCTGGGGAGTCAATAAGTGAGTTACTCACTGCAGTAATCTAGCCTTTGATCGGCTCTTATAGCCACTGTTTATACGGTGAGTCCAGTTAAGTTTCTGGTCAATGGTAATCACAAGGATGTTGATAGTGGGTGAATCAGTGTTGGTGACAAACATTGAATGTCAAAAGTTGGTGATTATGTTGTTTCTTATTGGAGATGGTTATTGCTTTGCATTTGTGTGGCACAAGTGTTACTTGCCAATTGTCAGCTCAAGCCTGGATATTGTCCAGATCTTGTTGCATTTGAACATGGGCTGCTTCAGTATCGGAGGAGTTGTGAGTTATGCTGAACATTGAGCAATCATTGGCGAACATCCCCACTTTTGACCTTATGATGGAGGGAGGGTCATTGATGAAGAAGCTGAGGGACTCCTGCAGCTACGATAGCTGACCTCCAACAACCACATCCATCTTTCCATGTATCAGTTATGACTAGAGCCAATGGAGAGCTTGCTCCCTCATACTCATTGATTCCAGTTTTGCTAGGCTCTTTGATCCCACATTCAGTTAAGTGCGGCCTTGATATCAGTGATAGTCCTCACTCTCACCTCACCTCTGGCATTCAGCTCTTTTGTTCCTGTTTGAACCAAGGCTGTGGTGGAGTCAGGAGCTGCATGGCCCTGGTGGAACACAAACAGGACACCACCAAGCAGGCGCTGCTTGACAGCACTGTTGATGACACCTTCCATTACTTTACTGATGTTGAAGAGTAGACTGATGGGGTGGTAATTGGCCAGATTGGATGTTTATAGGATGTATCCGTGCAAATTTCCACCTTGTCGGCTAGATGCCGGTATTGTACCAGTACTAGGAAAGCTTGGCTAGGGGTGTGGCATGTTCTGGAGCACAAGTCTTCAGTACTATTGTCAGAATGTTTTCAGGCCCCATAACCTTTGTAGTACCAATGCTTCCAACTGTTTATTGATATCACATGGAGTTAATCAAATTTGCTGAAGATGGCATCTGTGATGCTGGGGACCACGGGAGAAGGCCGTGATGGATCATTCACTTGGCACTTCTAGCTGAAGATTATTATGAATGCTTCAGTCTTATCCTTTGCACTTATGTTGGGCTCTTCCATCATTGAGGATGGGGATACTTTTGGAGTCTCCTCCTCCAGTGGGTTGTTTAATTGGATGTGGGAGTTTAGATCCGATCTGTTTGTTCTAGGATTGCTTAGCTCTATCACTTGCTGCTTATGCTGTTTGGCAAATATGTAGTATATTTGGTAGCTTCACCAGGTTGACACCTCATTTTTAGGAACGCCTACTGCTGCTCCTGGCATGCCCTCCTGCACTCTTCATTGAACAGGTACTTATGATTTTTTTGAAAAAACAAGGTGCTCTTGAATTGTCTAATACTGTGCTAGGGATGAACTTGATTCATTCAGTATTTGTTGCACCTTGGGAAGCATACTTGCTGACAGCTATAAAGAAATGGTCATGTATTTGAAAACTGAGAAGATGTGCACAGGGTGGGAAGGCTGTGCATGAGGCAGCATGTGAGATGAGAATGTTCAGAGAACAGCAATTCAATGAAACAACTGCAAACATGAATATGTAGATGAACTGCAGTCAGATTTACATTTAATAGGAGGTGCTGAGAGAGAATAGCTTTGTATTTAAGAAAGATGCACACACACTTTGGACACATGGACATGAATCTAACGACTCTCCATGTCGAATCAAATCAATGCATCCATCATTGTGCAGAGTTTGAAACTCACACTGGGTATAATCACAAATGACAAAGAAAATCTTTGAGGTCTCTTGTGGTTTCTGGCAGCTTCATCAGAGGAATCCAATGAACTGAAGATGACAAGACCTAATATACGTTTCAGCCTCTGGGACACATTGTGGTGTTTATGCTCTATGCACATGATAACATGTTTATGGATTTGTAATTTTTTAAGCCCTTCTGACAAAATGTAGCTACCTGTAAAAGTCAATATTGGACATAAGCTCATTAGCAAAGAATCTATTCACACCACCCTTTCAGCATTTCTAGGTGAGATGGTCTTTGAGGGGGTTGGTGTGGACTTGATGGGCCGAATGGCCTGCTTCTACTGTGTAAGGATTCTATGATTCTATGAAGTTACAAGTGGAAACATTTAAACCCATCTTGAACCTGTCCATGTCAAGTTTTAATTGGAGGCAGGGCAAAGGGCAGGTGGCCAACACACGGGGATTATGGGGCAATAGGACTGTCACAAGTATGGCTTCATTAGATCAGTGATTTTATTCTATATTATGGTGTTCCAAACCTTGTATCATTTAGTAGATGAAGGGAGCTGTAAAGGCTAAGTCCATGAGCTAAGTGTATTTACACTATTGCTCATGAGCCAGCAGATATAGAAATCCTCCCTCCAGTACAAACAAGCTTATCAGTAAAGGAATCCCACATACTGTCCCAACAATTTGTCTATTCTCCAACCAGATTATTCAACACCCCCTAACAATCATCTGCTATCACTCCTAACCTCTCCCATTCCTAAGATGTTACACTCCCCAAGTTTACTTAGTTTGGATTCCCACCAGGGTCACTTGACTCTCGACCTCATTACAGCCTTGGTCCAACATGGGAAAAACAGCTCAACTTCAGTGATGAAGTGAGAATGACTACCCTTCTCATCAAGGCAGTACTTGACTGAGTATGGCATCAAGGAGCCCTACCAAAACAAATAGATGGGAATCAGGGTGAAAGTTCTTCACAAGGTGAAGTAATTCCTAGTACAAAGGAAGATGATTGTGGTTGTAGCAAGTGAGTCATATCAGTACCAGGACATTTCTGCAGGTGTTTCCAGGGTAGTGTCTTAGGTCCAGCCATCTTCAGCTGCTTCATAAATAACCTTGCCTCCATTATAAGGTCAGAAGTAGGAACGTTTGCTGATGATTGCACAGTGTTCAGCACCATTCATGTCTCCTTAGATACTGAAGCAATTTGTATCCATGTGCAAAAAGACCCGGACGAGATCCAGGCTTGGGCTGATGTAGCAAGTAACATTTGTGCCATACATGTCCTGGGCAATGACCTCTAACAAGAGAGAATTTAGCCATTGCTCCTTGATGTCACCATTTCTGAGTCCTCACTGTCAACCTCCTGGGGTTATTGACAAGAAATTGATCTGGACCAGTCATCTAAATACTGTGGCTACAAGAACTGGTCAGAGGCTAGGAATTCTGCAGCGAGTAGCTCATCTCCTGTCTCCCTAATCCCTGTTCATCATTTACAAAGCACATGTCAGGTGTGTAATGGAGTACTCTCCATTTGCCTGGATGGGTGCAACTCCAACAATAGTTGACACCATCCACAACAAAGCAATCCACTTGACTGGCACCCATCCACCACTGTCAACAGTAATTTGCTTCACCACAGATAGCGAGTGGCAGCAGCACACAGCATCTACAACTTGCAATGTAGCATATCTCACCAAGGTTCCTTCAACAGCACCTTCTAAACCTTCTATCCTGAAGGACAAGGGCAGCGAGAACACCATCACCTGCAACTTATACCACCAAGTCGCACTGTATTGTGACTTTGAACTATATTGTAATTCCTTCATTGTTACTGGATCAAAATCCTGGAACTATTTTCCTAAGAGCCCCATCAGTGTCCCTAGGTCCGAAGGAGTGCAATGGTTCAAGAAGACAGCTCATAGCCAACTACTCCAGGACAGTTAGATATGGACAATAAATGCAGGCCTTGCCAGTGATGCACATATCCCATGTGTGAATTTAAAAAAAATAGTGAAGGATACTTTTTTTAACACTTTTAAAAATATTTATTTACACAACATTACACCTCTCTAAATCCAATAATCATAACTTAAGTCAGTGTTTATTTATAGGGACACAAGTGAATCCCCAGTTAATGTCCACCACTTACCCACTACTAACTACAATTGGCACACAATTGATGGGTTCCCTTCTCTCTCTGCAAATAATAATTAAAGCTCATATGTGCAGTCAAAATTTCAAACAAAATTGGACAGAATACTTCTATACTCTACATAAAACTTAGAATACGAGCCACCCCTCCTCTAAGACCCTCAGCAATTTATTCATAATGCATTTCTTTTTGTAAAACAATCAGTTAATAACTTGCATCTACCAACTTAATTTCAGAAATTTTTTTCAAGCTAACAAGGTCAATCCAAAATCTTTTCTCATGCACACTCATTGTACAGTATTATCCTACAAAGGAAGAATATTTACATGACATCAATAAGCATTCAATCTTCAGTACACCTTTCAAAGAATCCCACATCAAATATTTGATAATTGAATCTCATAACTACTGCCTTCACAAGAACCAATGTTTCAGCAGTCAAAGTACTTTTGCAACTCTTTGTATTTTATCATTTCTATGCTGACGGATGACAACTCTTATTCTCACCCAGAAGAACTACTATAAAATATGTTGCATCAGAATGAAGAAAAGATTAACATCACTAAAATTGATGAGTTTCATGTTCTTTGGGTCACATAAGGATGAGAACTTAAGCATGTGATTCTCAATATTCAATATTTTCATGTTCTATTCTCCCTTAAAATATCCTCTAGTTTGTACGTTTCATTATGGCATTTAAACAAAACTATCATTTGGTCTATTCGGAGGGCCCAAGGAGTTCAACTGGTCAATTGTGTTTGCAATTGCTCTGCCATTTCTTTGGTGAATGATCATCTCCCTGTGATTGCCTCATACAATTGACCTGGATGTAAGTAACACTCTCTAAATAGGACACTTAATATAAGGATTATTCCTGACCTACTCTGCTCAATATCGAAACCAATTCAGTTAAAAGCCTTGTGAGCCTCAATCTTACTTTTAAGCTCTACACCAGTGGTCTCCAACCTTCTTAAGTATAAGATCACTTTTTCGATTTGGGTGCAATCCAGGATCAACCCTGAGGAAAGCACAGAATAAACAGTTTATTTTAAGTTCTATATAACTCTAAAACCAAGTATATATAATTATTCACTTTGTCTTCTACTCACCAAGTCTCAGTGTGACGTGAGTTACTGCACATTATCTGCCAATGCCTTGAAATCTGGGTTGCTGTTTGAGACTACTAATCATGTACAGTTCATAACATGGGTATCGGCAAGACAGATATGATACTCGGACTTGATTATCTTCATTTGAGATAACCCTGTCTCACAGAGGTATGTAAAGTCAAAATAAACTTTTATTTGTAAAACACAGAATATTTTGAGTGGGCATTTTTCTCTTTCTCGGAGTTGCCAGAAGTCACTGTACTTTGATCACACTTTTAGTTCAATATCATTTTGCATAGTAATTATTTCCATTTAGAAACATGGAAAATAAGAACAGGAATAGGCCATTTGGACCTTTGAGCCTGCTCCACCATTCAATATGATCATGGATGATCATCCTACACAGTACCCTGTTCTTGTTTTTGCCCCATACCCTTTGCTCGAGGTATAGCTCCACTACTTTGAAATCAAATATGTAATGGAATTTGGTAGCCAACCCATCAATGTCACCTTGAAGGAATGGATTTGAGACAAACATAACACTTTTTTCCATCACATCTCATTCCTGAAATGCTGATTGAATTCCTCTGCTAACTTCCTCAGATGTGTACATAGGTTTTCTGGCTGAAACACTTTTTCTTTTTTTTGGAAGTATTTACTCCAGACTCAGGAAATGTTGTAGAGTTTTTTTTTAATTTGGAGGACCATGAACCTAATTTCAATCTGAATGCACACGACTGACCAAGTTTGTTATGTCTCTGTCCTCTGCTTGCACCTCGGCTCGTTCAATTTTGATGTTATGTCTATAAGGAGCCTGAAGCTGAGCAAACACAGGTTGTTTGACCGTTCAATCCACATTTCATTGGCTGATTTAGAAAAGTGACCATTTCAGGTATAGAATCCAAAAGATTTTGCAAGACCTTCCTATGACTTAACCACCTCACTTCAGCATAGGGCAATAGTTCACTGTAGGCAGCATCAAGTTTACAATTTTAACACCTCTCATTACATGAGAAAAACTCGTAACTTTACTCACTAACGCTTTCTGGTGGATTATACAGTGGTAATTGACAAAGAAGAATAATTTCTGCAAAAGCAGGATCATTTCTGCAAAATATAACAAAGCCTGCTTTTCTGACAAAGCATGGTTGGTGCACTATCAATTATGATGGAAAACAGTTTCTTGACTGGAACATTTTTCTCAAACACATACCTTTTGAATTTGTTGTAGACATCCTCACCCTTTGTTCTCTCATCAAGGAGCAAAAGAGTGAGATGATCCTCTTTAGTTATGTCCTTAAACACAATCACCTGGGCTGTGTCTGTTACATCGATGGATTCATCAAACTACAGTGAGAAACATTCACAATCCTTCCAGGTCCTCCTCTAGTTAAGGCCAAAGATGTCTTTGGACAAAGGGTTCACTCGCTTTGCTATTGTGGAACCATCAACTAACATGCTCTGGATTGCTGTTATTATTTCTTCTTTGTTCTTAAAGTCTTTGAATAATGAGTCAGTGGCCACAGTCATTGCCTCTGTAATTACTTTGCCATCTGTGAATGATTCTTGTATTTTGCTAGATGGTGGCAAATGCAAAGTGATGCTTCAGTGCAAGTTTTTACTGCGAGTTTACAGAAAAATGACTGTTCAGCTTTCAAAACAGCCTTCATCTCATCAATTTTCTTTGTCTGAAGAAAGCAGTTCAAGAGAAAACTTTCCTTGAATTTACTGTATATCATTTTGCAGTGTCATACCAAACTTCCGTCATTATTTTTCAATATACTTTGGTGACATACAAGGCAAGCGCTCTTGTTGTTTACAGACTGGAACAGAAAATTGTCTTCCTCTTGCATGTGGAAGTTGTACATTTTTGGATGGTCCACGCTCATCACTCATCATTATTGCTTCACCTCGTAGTTTGTGACATCACTCTGCCGCAGGTCACGCTGTAGGTCAGCCTCTAGATCCGTGCTTATAGAAATTCCAGAATGTTAATGGCTGCTTTCAAATGTGGAGAAATGGAAGGTCACTTCTGTGGTCATGATTTATTTCGGAGGTCCCTGGTCAGCTTGCATTGTTCAGATATTGGATGTGGGGTGTGATGGTTTTACCCATAATTATTCTTCACCCTGCACAGACTTATTACATAAGCCAGCCTTCAGGACAACATTAACCACAACACTATACAACCCTGTCATGGTAACCTCCGCAAGACATGTCACAGCTTCACATGGACACCACCATCACAGGTGGGAACACCGCCTACCACGTGCATGGCAGATACTCATGTGACTCGGCCAATGTTGTTTATCTCATACGTTGCAGGGAAAGATGCACCGAGGCATGGTACGTTGGTGAAACCATGCAGATGCTACGACAATGGATGAATGGATACCGCGCAACAATCACCAGACAGGAATGTTCCGTCCCAGTGGGAATGGCCCTCAGCAGTCAAGGACATTTGGCCTCGGATCTTTGGGTAAACATCCTCCACGGTGGACTTTGGGATATGCAACAACGTAGAGTCGCTGAGCAGTGGCTGATAGCCAAGTTCATTACCCATGAGGACGGCCTCAACCGGGATCTTGGGTTCATGATGCACTACAGGTGACCCCACCACACTATACACTCTCACACACGCACGCACGCACGCACACACACACACGCACACACCTCCCTCATACATACACAGACTCTTTTTCCGTCCTCCCCCCTCACACACACACTCTCCCCCCCACATATATGCACAAATACTCTCTCCTCCCCCCCTCACTCTCACACATACTCTCTCCTCCCCCCCTCACTCTCACACAGACTCTCTCTCCCCCCAACACACACTCTCCCCACTTCACTCAAACACACTGTCTCCCCCCTCAAACACACATACAAACACATATGCACACACACTCTCCATCTCTCCCACACACACTCACATGCGCGCGCGCACACACACACACACATCTATGGGGTGAATTTGTATTTGCAGATACATTTTATTTTGTTCAAAAAGCACACAACTTATATTCAGCCAGTCAATGTGGCGTTTTATAAATTCCTACTTTAGAAACAAAACCAGTCGGACTCCAAACTAAAACACAAACAGATTCTAAACAAGGCCTTATACCTAACTTGCATTGTCTGACCTAAAATGTCACTTCTTTACACTGGTAAAACCTTTAGTTCTTTCAAGACCATGACTTGATAGGAATTCGGGATTTATACATACATATTAATCAATTAAAAGCTTCTAACTGATTAAAGATTTAACAGCACCTTAGGGTTTGTTTAGTACATCCTCATCAATGGTGTGAACTTTTAATCTTTTACTTATAAATTCTGTGTCTGATACTACCTTTCTCACTAACACCTGAAGGAGGACTGAGGCTCCGAAAGCTTGTGTTTTCAAACAAATCTGTTGGACTATAACATGGTGTCATGTGATTTCTGACCTTAATGGATACACATTTGTGTTTGCGAAATGTTTCCTCTTTATATACCTGTAGAAGCTATTACAGTGAATTTTCATTTATTTCACTGGATTGCATTTGTATTCTGCCCTTCTTTTGCTTATCAGTTTCTTGGTTTTGCCTTTGCTGTATTCTAAAAACTCCCAAATCCTCAGATTTATTATGATTTCTGGCCACTTTGTGTGCCTTTTCTTTTAATCTTATATAATCCTTAACTTTTGTTGTTGGATATGGTTGACTGACTTTTCTTTTGAGTTTTTGCACCTTGGAGGAACATAGGTATTTTTAATCAACCTGTTCAGAGTTAATAAGACACATTGATAAAGCATTGATGAACTCATTTTCTGAAGAAGGGTCCTGACCCGAAACGTCAGCTTTCCTGCTCCTCTGATGCTGCCTGACCTGCTGTGTTCCTCCAGCTCCACACTGTGTTATCTACATTGATGAAGCAGGTGGGTTTTGAACCCAGGCCTTCTGGCTCAGAAGTATGGATTCTACCACTTTGCCACAATAGCCCTTGAAGGAATATAAAGTTGCTCTAAACTGTGTAATAATTGTCTATTCCCGATGTAAAATTATGCCTTTTAATGTATATTCCTAATCCAGCTCAGCTAATTTATGCCTCATGCGTTCATAATTTCCCTTATTCAAACTGAACACTCTTGCTTCAGATTGAACTACTTCACTTTCAAATATAATGTAAAATTCTATAATATTGTGGTCAATCATCCCTCAAGGTTCTTTTACAACAAGATTATTCATCAGCCCTTTTCATTACATAATACAAGATCCAAAATAGCCAGTCCTTTAGTTGACTTTTCAACACACAACTCTAGAAAACTCACTAAAGATCCAGAAACTCATCATCCACAACAGCTCAATTGGTTTACCTAATCCATATGCAGGTTTAAGTCACCCATGAGTACTGCATTGCACATGCTATTTCATCTTCAGTTTTCTACTATGCTAACATTACTATTTGATGATTTATTAATAACTCCAACCAATGTCTGCTACCTATCGCTGTTTCTTAGTCCCACTCAGATTCCACACATCGTTCGTCCGATCTGAGATTCTCCCTTATAACATACTGACCCCATCTCACAGTATCGGAACAAGCTAATCTCCTTTTCCTTCTTATTTGTTTTTCCCCAATGTTGAATATCTTTAAATATTCAGTTCCCAGTTTTCTTTCTCAATTCTTTTTCCCTTTGCCTGAGTCAAGGGGTAACTGGAGCTTCCAAGGTGCTGCTCTGGCTGAACAGGATGGGGCCCTTTCATCTGGATACATTCTGACAATTTTACTCACTTGGCAATTGGTAGGAAAGAAAGATCCTTTACTTGCTGAGGTACTTGCTACTTCTTTCATGCAATTTGCTCCTGAAGTAATGGGGTTGGAAATTTTATTACAATATTACATTGAAAATTGAGATGGGTTCAAGGTTTTCTGACCTCCAGATGAGAAGCAATGAACTAGAAAGAACCTATATTTATTTAGCTAATTTCATAGTCTTGGGACAGCCCAAAACATTTTATAACTAATTAAGTTCTTCTCATGTGTAGTCACTGTTGTAATATAGAAAATGCATGAGGAAATTTGTGCAGATAGCAGCAAAATCCAAAAAAACCAAAGTATTTACTAGATAATTAGTTTCAGTGTGTTGGTTGGGAAGTAAATGGTTGCTAGGACAGCAGAGGGAACTATCTTGCTTTGATGTCATAAGGCCTTTTATGTCCACCTAGGAGGGCCTATGGTGCAACAGTTTAATAAGTCAGTTGAAAGACAGCCATCTAACAGTCAGCACTCCTTCAGTAATACACTGAAGTGATAAGCCTAGATTCTGTGTTGAAGTCTCTGGCAATGGATGTTAATTCAGAACCTTATTCAATCCTCTCCATACTGATGTTGGTACCAGCATGCTTTCCACACACAAAAAAAAACTACTGGACAGTGATGGAAAAAAACCTGAAGAGAGGTATCTCTTCTGCTGCTCCAGCATAGGCCAATTATTTCACAATGTACTGGAAATCAAGACTTGGATGTTCTTTTATGGGTGGTTTTGTGTCTACTGAAATCAATTATTTCAATACTTGGAGAAAGTTTGTTGTGGATGAGATGTGGAAAGGGATGTTTGATGTGGAAAGAGCTGTTGTAGATGATGAGTTTCTGGACTCTTTAGTGAGTTTTCTAGAGTTGTGTGTTGAAAAGTCAACTAAAGGACTGGCTATTTTGGATCTTGTATTATGTAATGAAAAGGGCTGATGAATAACCTTGTTGTAAAAGAACCTTGAGGGATGATTGACCACAATATTATTTATTATAGGGAGAAATAGTGACAGATTTTGAATGGAAATATATCTCACTGATAGATCTGCAACAATGCTTTAGCAACCCCTCAGTTTTGAAAGTAATGCACAGTGTAGTGTAACATTATTCACCAGTATTAAAGCTCTACAGCGTATGGTGATGCTGTGGCTAACTTATTTAGGATTGGTAACCTATAGAACACAAGTTCAAATCCTATCATAGCAGTTTTGATGTCAGATATAAGATTGGAAATTTCAAAAATTATGATGCTAATGATGCTACTACTAAAAGTGGCTATGAAGCTGTCAGCTTCTTATTAAAACCAAACTAGTTCACAAGTGTACTTTAAGGGAAGGAAACCCCTTTCCCCTTCTCGTCTATACCTGATGAGTGTTCAACATTAATGTCTGATGAACTTTAATTGCCTTCTGAATTGGTTTGGCAAACCATGCAGAAGTATCAGACTGAAAGCCACCACCAGACTCTCAAGGTATGGCAGGCTTGTATCCCCAAAGAAGGTTTTTTTGAATTATGGGAAACATAGTGAGGGCAAAGCTTTTACCTTTATCAGGAGACAAGACTGTAGCATATCACCTCGATCATAAAATAAAAGATTAAGCAGTAAGTAAGCATTGCTATAGTTAGATTTCATAAACATGAATTTTTCTCCTCACCATCACAACCAGAGACAGACATTTACCTGTAGTCCAGCAGTCTCTCCATGAGGCGAGTTACTGACAATACGAAAGAAACACCAGTTTCTCTCCATGTTTCTTGTTCAATCTTCTCTAATAAACTGTGAGCACAAGAAAAAAGAAAGTTGTGAATGTTCCCTCCTGCAGCAAACTTCCACAAGTACAACCTGCTATCATTTTGGTAACAATGTTTTAAAATCTTGGGTTTTTTAAAATCTTACCTAGGATAAGGCCCAAAAAGCTGGGTGCTATTTCCAGGCAGCAAAAATTAAGCAAAGACAAGGATATTAATCACATTAGTCCTGCATAATGTTAAAATTACGAGTTTACACATACAGCACTGAGCCAAGAAATGCCTACAATGCTTAAAGTTGATTATAGTCCTCTTGCCAAATAAAGTCATCACATCATTGGAAAGACAACTGTAGTAGAAGGGACACTTTACTTGCAAAGGTCACCATTCAGCCATCAGTGCAAACATAAAAATTAAACATCATTACTTTTTTTATATGTAAGGCCTGAAAGGATGGAGACTCAAGTTAATGGTTTTCATGCCTCTCTGATGTGTGTATCAATGTCAGATTTGAATCACGTTCAACTCAGAACTGAATGGAATAATTAATCAAGATATTGCATTTGAACATTACAGCTTGTCAGGTCTTTTAGATACACTTTTTCCAAGAATGTCACCTACTTTCTTAAAAGCTCACACTAGCCAGATATAGACACAAAAACAGTAAAGGACACAATCCCACCCACTCTGGAAAGATTGTGCACCAACATATTCATAGAATATTTCTAGGCTGAAACATTCTGTTCAGCCCAAAGCATCTTCATAACTATACTGTACTGCAACTCATTTGTTTAATCCCAAAAATCTTTAACATTCCTTTGACAAAACCATATGGATGCTGGAGCACTGAATAAACTTAAGGAGCAGGTAGACAGATTTTCAATTGGTCATTGCATAAAGGATTACGGGGAGCAGACAGGAAAATGGAGTTGAGGCCGAGATGAGATCAACTATGATCAAATTAAATTATGCAGCAGGCTCAAGGGGCTGAATTGCCTACTCCTGCTCCTTGTTCTTAATATTTTGTGAATTCTGAAATATCCCTTAAACATCTGCCACTACATTTCTATTGATCTATCTCTCAACCAATATGCCAGTTCATTTTAGCTAGCTCTGCTTCCATACCCTCATAATTGCCGTGATTTAAGATTAAAATAGTAACATCGGTCCCATTCTTCTTTCTCACAAATTGAATGTAAAATTCAGTCATATTATGACTGTTGCTACCAAGGGATGCCTTCATTGTGAGGTCACTAATTACTCCTGTCTCATTGCTCAATACCAAAATGTCCAATTTCTGGTTGGCACCGTTGTGAGAAGCTATCCCAAAAACATTCCAGGAACTGCTTATCTAGACTACCTGAAAGGCAAAATAGACATTGTAGGCATTAAGAGGGACTGAAAGGGAAAAATAGACAGTATAGGTTTACTGGTAATCATAAAGTACATTTTGGAGGTAGGAGGTACAAACATGTAATTATATGACTCGATAATACAATCATGCGTTTTAGTTTAAATACGATTGGTTAATATAATCACATGAATGAACTTGGAATGTGGACTATGCAAAAGTGTTTGGGTAGAGATAGGAGCAAGTAAAGTACAACAATTTGATTAGAAATTATTATTTGTAGGAATAGTTGATTGGAAGCTTGTTATCTGTAAAATTAGTATAAAACATTTGTTCTTGTGATAAAAATTTGAGCTGCATGCCATTTTCTTAATATGTACATCACTTGCATATGCACGAATGAATATTTAAACAAAGAAACCTATGCCTTGTCTGGTCTACGAGGAAATAAAGGTTAAACTCACCGTTACACTGTCTTTGTCCACCTGACTTTTCCAATCGATATGTAGATTACAATACCTCTTTGGCTATCGTTTGTATTTTTCTGACAAGCTCCCATTACTTCTTCCTGTATATAGCACGGCCACACAGTAGTTGGCACTGCCATCTCACAGTGCCAGGACCCAGGTCCGATTCCAGCCTTGGGCGACTGTCAATGTGGAGTTTGCACATTCCCCTGGTGTCTGTTTGGGTTTTCTCTCGGTGCTCCGGTTCCTCCCACAGTCCAAGGTTGTGCAGGTTAGGTGGGTTAGCCATGCTAACTACCCATTGTGTCCAGAGATGCGCTGGCTAGGTGGATTGATCATGGGAAGTGCAGGGTTATGGGGGTGGGTTGTGAGTCTGTGTGGGATGGTCTTCAGAGGGTCGGTGTGTTCTAAATGGGCTGAATAGCCTGCTTCCACACTGTAGGGATTCTATGATTCTAACTTCTTAATCATGCCTCCTATGTGTAAATCTAAATCATTCATGTATTCAACAAAAAAACAAAGAACCCAATAGTTAGCCATTAGGAACCCTACAACAAATGATCTTCAAGTCACAAAATCACTTGTTTACCATTATCCTTTGTTTCTTGCCACTGAACCAATTCTGGATTCAACTTGCTACTCTCCCTTCGATCACATGCAAGTTACTTCTTTGACTAGTTTACCGTGTGGCACCTTGTCTAAAGCTGTGCATGAATTGATGAATCAAATATATTACTCTCATACTTGTTACCTTCTCAAAAAATTTCAATCAAGTTAGACAAATTGTTTTCTTTAACAAATCCATGTTGACATGATTAAAATAATGGTAAGGAATATAAATAGAGCTAGACAGGAAGAAATCTTTCCCCTTGATGGAGGCATCAATGACCAGGTGCATAGATTTATGGTGAGGAGTAGAAGGCTTAGAGGAGGCGAGGAAAAATTTTTTTTGCCAAGGTGGTGGTGGGAATCTGGAACTCACTGCCTGTAAGGGTCGTAGAGGCAGAAATCTTCACGATATTTAATAGGTATTTAGACATGCAATTATGATGCCAAGGTATTCAAGGCTATGGGCCGAGGTTTGGAAAATTGGATTAAAATAGTTTGGTGGTTGTTTTTGAATGGCATGGATCCAATGGGCCAAAGGGCCTTTTTCTGCACTGCAGATCTCTATGACTGACTATGACTATCATTAATTAACATAATTTATACGGTTTCTCAGACCTTTTTCCAGATAATACATAACTATCATCGAGGTTTGGCTGACTGGTCTATACCTATTCAGGGATTTATATTAAGAAATATTATGACCTATCACTGTACATAACTTGAAGTATATTTTTTAATAAATTGACACATTTTGCATGATGTACATTTCTGTCTTTTTTTGTCAAACACACTCACACAGCCAGTGACTGGATCAATGCTGAATAATGTGTTTCTTTTACACTTCAGAATATTTCATTGTAATGATACTGTGTCTTTCTCTATGCTGCTTACAGGAGACTGAAGAGTTCACGGTAATTTTCATCTCCTTTTCCATCGGATACCAGACTGTCCAATTTATCGATGAGCTCTGCTTCTACCTGCAAAAGAGGAACATGAAGTAAAAACTTTTCCAAAGATGCTATCTGAAATATTCCTTCAGTATGTTGTTGACTGGTTGATGTTGTATACCTCTATCTTGGGCTTTTTGGAAAGAACACTTCGCAAAACAATGCAGTTTGCCTGTAGCAGGGAACGATACAACAGAAGCTTCTTGATTAGAACCACTAAGTCTACAATATTATCAGAAAGAGGTCACTTGACCCAGTTTTGACTGTAATCAGGCCACTGGATTTGAACAGAGAATCAGAGTTATATGGATTTCAGCAAGGCCCTTGACAAGATCCCTCATGGGAAACTGATTAAGAAGGTAAAATCTCAAGGAATTCAACATAACTTGGCAAGTTGGATCCAAAATTGGCTTAGTGGCAGGAGACAGAAGGAGGTGGTGAAAGGCTGCTTGTGTGACTGGTGCCTGGTGTGTTCCATAGCAATCACTGCTGGGTTCCCTATTGCTTTTGATATTCATAAATGATGTAGATGAGAATATGAGATGGATGATAAATATGTTTGTGAATGACATAAAGATTGGCTGGGTGGTTACCAGTAAGGAGTGAGGTGTCAGGTTACAGATGGATACAAACAGTCTGGTCAGATGGGAGATCAGTAGCAGGTGAAATTTAACACTGATAAATATTAGGTGATGCACTTTGGAAGAAGGAACAAGATAAGGGAGTACTCAATGAAGGGCAAGACACTACGAAGATCAGAAGAACGGGGATCTTGCCGTGCTTGTCTATAGATCCCTGAAGGTGGTAATACAGGTTAGTAGGATAGATAAGAAGGTATATGGTATGCTTGCCTTTATCAATCATGGCATGATTATAAGAGCAGGGAAGTCTTGATGAAGCTGTACAGTATTTTGGTTAGGCCAAAGCTGGAGTACTTTGTGCAGAGGAAATTTGTCAGAATGATGCCTGGGACTGAGTATTTCAACGAGAAAGACAGGCTGGGTAAGCTCAGGTTGTTTTCTTTGGAGCAGAGGTGGTTGAGTGTGGACCTGATAGAGGTGTATAAGATTATGAAGGGCATGAACAGGGTGAATAGAAAGCAGCTGTTCCCCTTAGTCAAAGGGTCAATAAGAAAGGGGCATAATTTTAAAGTGAAAGAAGGGAGGTTTTGAGGAAAAACATTTTCTCCCAGATGTTGGCGGGAATCTGAAATGCACTACCTGGGAGAGTAGTTGAGGTGGTAAATTTCACAATCTTTAAAAAGTACTTGGATGAGCACACAAAATGTCATAACTTTCAAGGCTATGGGTCTGGTGTGGGAAAGTGGGATTAGTGCAGGTAGTAGTATATTTTTGGCGGTACAAATCCGATCGGCTGAAGGGCCTCTTCTGTACTGCATGATTCTATGATTCTAGATAACATATTAAAAGCGCAAGTCTTTGACTTTCTATCCTTTTTCTGAAACCCCCCTCATATAAAGTTCGTAACTTGAAATCTACCAGTAAGATGACTACCACAACAAGTAGAGTGAACATAAAGGAGATTCCAAAATCTCCACCACTCTCTTATATAACTGATCCAAGAAGACACCCCAGTATCAACAGCTTGTGTATCATGTGACTTTGGCTACAGACCAATATTTGAGGCAACTGGTGATTTTATTTTGTTCACAGTTCAACATTTTGTTAGTAATTTTTACAGCTTGCTTGACTAAGTTTTGTTTACAATAAACAAGTTCTTTATTGTTGCATAAGGAACTTGGTGAACTTGTTTTTAAAGTGGAGCTATAGCAGTCAGATATAGCAGCTTTCTTTTTAAATTCAAGTTTGCTGTGATAATAGAAGAGTGAGACAAGGAAAGGAATTAGTTCACTCCCCCACTACACCCCCAACTCAGATGTAATATTGCACATTATCTTTTCATTTTGCTTTTCCCTGAAAACTTGACCTCCTGTGAATCATGCAACAGATCTGCAGGAATTTTGAGCTTCAGGATCCTCAGCAGCTAATTGCATGGAATAGGGAAGGATTTTAATACTGAAGCTTAACATAGAGGTGGGATGGAAAAGAGGAGAGAGAGCAAATGAGGAAGTTTCCTCCTCAAAATAATATCTTAGGATCTTTTACACCCAGAAAATTGGGACAGCTGCCTCACAGACTAAAAACTGAAAGAACTGCGGATGCTGTAAATTAGGAACAAAAACAAAGTTGCTGGAATAGCTCAGCAGGTCTGGCAGCATCTGTGAAGGAAAAAACAGAGTTAACATTTTGGGTCCGGTGACCCTTCCTCAGAACTCTGAGTTCTGAGGAAGG
>NC_063347.1:55611924-55636062 GCF_021869965.1 Rhincodon typus | reverse complement strand
AGTTCTGAGGAAGGGTTACCAGACCCGAAACGTTAACTCTGTTTTTTCCTTCACAGATGCTGCCAGACCTGCTGATCTTTTCCAGCAACTTTGTTTTTGGGCCTCACAGACTAGTCAAGCAATAGCCTGACAGTCATACTCATGGAATCATACCTTACAGACAAATGTTCCAGACACCATCTTCACCATCCCTGGATATGTCCTGTCCCACTGGCAATACAGACCTAGCAGAGGTGGCAGCACAGTGGAATACAGTCAGGAGGGAGTTACCCTGGGAGTCCTCAACATTGATACTGGACTTCATGAAATCTCATGGCTTTAGGATAAACATGGGCAAGTAAACCACCTGCTGAATACCAAATATTGTCCAGCCTCAGGTGATGAGTTTGCACTCCTCCATATTAAACAACATTTGGAAGAAGCACTGAGGATGGCAAGGGTGCAAAATGTACTCTGGGGAGGGATTTCAATGTCCACTGCCAAGAATGGCTTGACAGCAGCACTACTGATTGACCTAGCCGGGTCCTAAAGAGCATGGCTGCTAGACTGAGTCTGCAGCAGACGGTGAGGGAACCAACGAAAGGGAAAAATATACTTAGCCTCATCCTTACCAATCTGCCAACTGCAGAGGCATCTGTCCATGACAGAATTGTAACAATAATATCTGCACAATCTCTCTTTATATTTCTCATTCTTGCCTTCATATTAAGAATACTCTCCATTGTGCTGTATGAGCACTATCACCAAGCTAAATTGGACACTCTTTGGACAGACTTTGAACAGGTCTAGCAACTCAAGACTGGGCATCTATCTATAAGGCACTGTGGGCCATCGATAGCAGCAGAATTGTACTCTGCAATCTGCAACTTCTTGGTCTGGCATTAGCCATTACCATCAAGCCAGGGGATCAAACCTGGTTCATTGGAGAATACAGGAGGGGGCATTCCAGGAGTAGCACCCAGGCATGAGATATCAATTTGGTGAAAGTACCAAACAGGACTACTTGTGTGTCAAACAGCATAAGCAGCAAGTGACAGACAAAGCAAAGCAATCCCACAACCAATGGATCAAATCAAAGCTCTTCAGTTCCTGTCACATCCAGTTGTGAATGATAAATAAAAACTGAAAGAACTGCGGATGCTGTAAATCAGGAACAAAAACAGAAGTTGCTGGAAAAGTTCAGCAGATCTCACAGTATCTGTGAAGAAAAATCAGAGTTAATGTTTCGAGTCCGGTGATCCTTCCTCAGAACCTGATTGGTGGTAGACAATTACACTATTTACTGAAGGACACAGCTCCACTAATACCCCCATCCTCAATGACAGAAGAGCCCAGCACATTTGTGCAAAAGATAATGAAGCATTTGCAATCTTCATCCAAGAATACCAAATGGATTATCCATCTTGGCCTCCTCCAGTGGTCCCCAGCATCACAGATGCCAGTCTTCAGCAAATTCAATTGACTTCACGTGATATCATGAAACGGCTGGAAGCACTGGATGCTGCAAAGGCTATGAGCTCTGACAATATTCCAGCAAAAGGCCCTGCCACACACCTAGCCAAGCTGTTCAAGTAAACTGATAACACTGGCTTCTAGCTGATAATGTGGAAAATTGCCAGGTATATCCTGTACATAAGATGCAGGTTACATTCAACCTAGCCAACTACCGCCTCATCAGTCTACTCTTGAACATCAGTAAAGTGATGGAAGGTGTCATCAACAGTGCTAACAAGCAGCACCTGCTTAGCTACAACCTGCTCACTGACACCCAGTTTTAGTTGTGCCAACTCCTGACCTCATTACAGTCTTGGCTCAAACATGGACAGAAGTGTTGAATTCCACTAGTGAGGTGAGACAGTGACAGCCCTCGACATTAAGGCTGCATTCGACCGGGTGTGGCATCAAGGAGCCCTAGCACAACTGGAATCAATAGGAATCAGGTGGGAAACTCTCTGCTAATTGGAGTCAGACCTGGCACATAGGAAGATGGTTGTCATTGAAGGAGGTCAGTCATCTCAGTTCCAGCACATCTTTGTAGGAGTTCCTCAGGGTAGTGTCCTGGACCCATACATCTTCCGCTGTTTCACTAATGACCTTCCCTCCATTATAAGGACAGAAGTGATGATGTTTGCCGATGATTGCACAATATTCAGCACCAACTCAGATCCTGAAGCAGTTCACGTTCAAATGCGACACAATGTTGCAACACAAAGGCTTGGGCTGACAAAAGGCAACTAACATTTGCATCACACAAACACCGGCCATTAAGACATATCAAACCACCATCCTTCGACATTCAATGGTGTTACCATCATTGAATCCTCCACTATCAACATCCTGGGGGTTACCATTGACCAGAAACTTAACTAGACTCACCATATAAATACAGTGGCAACAAGAGGAGGTCAGAGACTAGAATTACAATGGCAAGGAACTCACCTGACTCCCCAAAGCCCATCCACTATCTACACAGCACAAGTCAGGACTGTGATGGGATACTCCCTGGAATTCCCTCCCTAAGATCATTGTGGGTCTACCGACAGTATATGAACTGCAGCAGTGCAAGAAGGCAACTAATCACCACCTTTTCAGGGGCAGCTAGGGCTATGAGTGCTGGCTAGTCAGCAATGCCCACATCCCATGTGTGAATGAGAAAAAAGACAAAGTTTCAGTTTAATGTTTCAAGCAAAAGATGGTACCTCTGCAATCTATGAGTATGTCAACCTAAATTTTGTGCTCAATTCTCTGCAACATGATTTGAAAATAAAACCTTCTGATTTTGAGGCAAGTGTATTACCACTTAAGTAGAGAGTTCATATAGAGTTCTGTAAACTGCATTTTGTTTTGTCTCCACTGGCGGTGCCAAAAATGAAAATAAAAATCTTCTTCTGAATGCCAGTGGAAGCATAGAGTTTACATCCTTTATATTGTTGGGTGTAATTCGCAGGAGGAGCACCAAGTATGCAAAGTAGGAATTACTGTTACAGCAGAAATTAGGCCCTCAAACCTCTAGGCAATTCATCTTCATGGAACTACCAGAAAGCAAAAAACTGAAGGGTTCTATTAACTTCTAGTCAGTGAATGTTATCAGATGTGTCCTGCCTTAAAGATGCCTTCAGGAAAATCCAGCCAGTTTAGCTGACATCAGAATTACAGACTTTTTAGCTCCCTGATCATCAGGATGCAATAACTAATGAAACCTGAGGGTGATAGTACTGTACCTGTGCGAATGGAAAAAATTCTAATGAATGAAACACCCTGTACACACAAAGCAAAGATAAACAGATTGGCAATGAAATTATTTAAATGTTGACTTGCATTTTGTTTCTGACAAATTATCAATTATACTAGAAACCTTCAACTGCCATTTCAAAGCATATGAATGGCAAAGCCACTTGTTGTGTCGTCTTGGACCCTTTTTAATAGAGGTCAGCCCCCATGGTACTTCTTCATCTTCTTGTGGAGGTTTACAGAATCTCCACTTGACAAAAGGCCACAGTGCAGTGATTGGAAGAATGAATGCTCGGAGTGTGGAATTACAAATAGAGATCATCTTCTCATTTTTCAGTGCAGTGGCATTCCTGAGAGTAGTCATTTAATGTGGACTTTAGTAACTGATATAAAACGAGGAGCATGTAAAAATGACAGATATAGAAGCTCCAGCTGCATCTAGTCACATAAGTGCAATATTGTGGTGGCATAGTGGTAATCACTGAATGAGTAATCCAAAACACAGGTTAATGCTCTAGGAACATTTAATTTCAATGAATAAAATACAAAATTGAAAAGTTGTCTCATTAATCGAGACTATAAAACTATTATTGATTGGTATAAAAGCCTGCAGAAGGAAATCTGTCACCCTTATTTCATCTGGTCTACATGTCACTCCACATTAACAGTAATGTGGTTGACGTTTATCTGCCTTCTGAAATGGTTTTGCAAGTCATTCAGTTTGAGGGTAATTAGGATTGGGCAGCAAACGCTGGGCTTTTCCAGTAACATCTAGATCCAATGAAAGAATAAATAATAGAGAATCAGTACAGTAACATGTCATATATAATGAACCCCACATATGGAGTTCAGTGATATTTCATCATCTTTAGTCAGTAGAAATTTCTAAGTCTCAACTACACGAATATAGAGTATGCAGATGGTAATGAGTGTAAAAGCCGAAAGAACCGTGGATGCTGTAAATCAGGACAAAGTTGCTGGAAAAGCTCAGCAGGTCTGGCAGCATCTGTGAAGGAAAAAACAGAGTTAACGTTTCGAGTCTGGTGACTCTTCCTCAGGACTGATGGTGGCTGGGAAAACGTCAGTTTATATGCAGAAAATAGGGAAATGAGAGTAATTTTCTACTGTTGACTCAACTCATGAATAAAAATGACCCAATTCTACTAGATCCACTCAAAGAACAAACAAAATTACAGCACAGGAACAGGCCCTTTGGCCCTCCAAGCCTGCGTCGATCCAGATCCTCTATCTAAACCTGTCGCCTATTTTCCAAGGATCTGCATCCCTCTGCTCCTTGCCCATTCATGTATCTGTCTAGACACATCTTAAATGATGCTATCGTACCCGCCTCTACCATCTCCGCTGGCAACGCGTTCCAGGCACCCACCACCCTCTGTGTAAAGAACTTTCCACGCATATCTCACTTAAGCTTTTCCCCTCTCACCTTGAAATCGTGACCCCTAGTAACTGAGTCCCCGACTCTGGGAAAAAAGCTTCTTGCTATCCACCCTGTCTATACCTCTCATGATTTTGTAGACCTCAATCAGGTCCCCCTTCAACCTCCATCTTTCTAATGTAAATAATCCTAATCTACTCAACCTCTCTTCATAGCTAGTGCCCTCCATACCAGGCAACATCCTGGTGAACCTCCTCTGCACCCTCTCCAAAGCATCCACATCCTTTTGGTAATGTGGCGACCAGAACTGTACGCAGTATTCCAAATGTGGTCGAACCAAGGTCCTATACAACTGTAACATGACCTGCCAACTCTTGTATTCAATACCCCGTCCGATGAATGAAAGCATGCCGTATGCCTTCTTGACCACTCTATCGACCTGCGTTGCCACCTTCAGGGTACAATGGACCTGAATACCCAGATCTCTCTGTGCATCAATTTTCCCCAGGGCTTTACCATTTTACTGTATAGTTCGCTTTTGAATTGGATCTTCCAAAATGCATCACCTCGCATTTGCCTGGATTGAACTCCATCTGCCATTTCTCTGTCCAACTCTCCAATCTATCTATATTCTGCTGCATTCTCCAACAGTCCCCTTCACTATCTGCAACTCCACCAATCTTAGTGTCATCTGCAAACTTGCTAATCAGACCATCTATACCTTCCTCCAGATCATTTATGTATATCACAAACAACAGTGGTCCCAACACGGATCCCTGTGGAACACCACTGGTCACAGCTCTCCATTTTGAGAAACTCCCTTCCACTACAACTCTCTGTCTCCTGTTGCCCAGCCAGTTCTCTACCCATCTAGCCTGTACACCCTGGACCCCATGCGGCTTCACTTTCTCCATCAGCCTACCACGGGGAAACTTATCAAACGCCTTACTGAAGTCTAAGTATATGACATCCACAGCCCTTCCCTCATCTATCAACTTTGTCACCTCAAAGAATTCTATCAAGTTGGTAAGACACAACCTTCCCTGCACAAAACCATGCTGCCTATCACTAATAAGCCCATTCTCTTCCAAACGTAAATAGATCCCATCCCTCAGTATCTTCTCCAGCAGCTTCCCCACTACTGACGTCAGGCTCACCGGTCTGTAATTACCTGGATTATCCTTGCTACGCTTCTTAAACAAGAGGACAACATTAGCAATTCTCCAGTCCTCTGGGACCTCACCCGTGCTCAATGATGCTGCAAAGATATCTGTTAAGGCCCCAGCTATTTCCTCTCTCGCTTCCCTCAGCAACCTGGGATAGATCCCATCCGGACCTGGGGACTTGTCCACCCTAATGCCTTTTAGAATACCCAACACTTCCCCCCTCCTTATGCCAACTTAACCTAGAGTAATCAAACATCTATTCCTAACCTCAACATCCGTCATTTCTCTCTCCTCAGTGAATACCGACGCAAAGTACTCATTAAGAATCTCACTCATTTTCTCTGACTCCTTGCATAACTTCCCTCCTTTGTCCTTGAGTGGGCCAACCCTTTCATGACCCCTTTTAGCCCTCTTAATTCCTTGTTTCAGATTGGTCCTACTTTCCCGATATTCTTCCAAAGCTTCGTCTGTTTTCAGTCACCTAGACCATACGTATGCTTCCTTTTTCCTCTTTGCTAGTCTCACAATTTCACCTGTCAGCCATGGTTCCCTAATCTTGCCCTTTCTATCCTTCATTTTCACAGGGACATGTCTGTCCTGCACTCTAATCAACCTCTCTTTAAAAGCCTCCCACATATCAAATGTGGAATTACCCTCAAACAGCTGCTCCAATCCATATTCCCCAGCTCCTGTTGAATTTTGCTATAGTTGGCCTTCTCCCCAATTCCGCACTCTTCCTTTAGGACCACTCTCGTCTTTGTCCATCAGTATTCTAAAACTTAAGGAATTGTGATCACTATTCCCAAAGTAATCCCCTACTGAAACTTCAACCAGCTGGCCAGGCTCATTCCCCAACACCAGGACCAGTGTGGCCCCTTCCCAAGTTGGACTATTTACATACTGCTCTAGAAAACCCTCCTGGATGCTCCTTACAAATTCTGCTCCATCTAAACCCCTAACACTAAGTGAATACCAGTCAATGTTGGGAAAATTAAAATCTCCCATCACCACCACCCTGTTGCTCCTACATCTTTCCATAATCTGTCTACATATTTGTGCCTCTATCTCACGCTCGCTGTTGGGAGGCCTGTAGTACAGCCCCAATGTCGTTACCACACCATTCCTATTTCTGAGCTCTGCCCATATTGTCTTACTGCTCGAGTCCTCCATAGTGCCCTCCTTCAGCACAGCTGTGATATCCTCTTTGACCAGTAATGCAACTCCTCCACCCCGTTTACCTCCCTCTCTATCCCGCCTGAAGCATCTATATCCTGGGATATTGAGTTGCCAATCTTGCCCTTCCCTCAACCAAGTCTCAGTAATAGCAATAACATCATACTCCCAGGTACTAATCCAAGCCCTAAGTTCATCTGCCTTACCTACGACACTTCTCGCATTAAAACAAATGCACCTCAGAACACCTGTCCCTTTGCATTCATTATCTGCTCTCTGCCTACTCTTCCCCTTAGTCACATTGATTTCATTATTCACTCATTGTATCATGAGCTTTAAATTATCTATGGAAGTCAGATGAAAATCTGGAGTAAACGTACTGAATTGGGAAAGGACATTTTAAGTGAGTTGAGACCAGATCTGTTCTGGGTAAACAGTAATTAAAGATGGAAGGCTTAACTGCAATTGAACAGTGGGCTGCTTCAAAAAAGTGATTTCAGCACACTTGAATGTTTCCTCTAAATAAAGTCTTCTGTTTGTGTCCATTCTTGTAAAAGTGCGGTACATTGTTTGTTTGTAGTGGGGCCACATCCTCCTGGTTTCAAAGAAACAGCGGTGGAGAAACATTCCCAGAAGGAGAAATGTAAAGCAAACAAAGCTAGAGCTTAGTGAATGTTGATGTACAGATATGGCAAGATGAAATAGAACAAGAAACTGCAGTTAGTCAGTTTAATCACAGTTGTGGGAAAACTTTATATTCACTTGTGCAAGTGTGAAATACTTAAAGAAAGCCAGCACAGATGGAATAAAAAAAAGTAAATTGAGCTTAACTAAATAGTCTGAATTTTCCAAATATGTAACAGAGAGTGCTAATGAGGGTATTATGCTTGATGTGTATGGACCTCCAAGAAGCATTTGATAAGTAATAGAAGTGTTAGTAAAATTGAAGCACATGGACCAAAAGACACACTGGCAGCATAGATACAAAACTAAGTGATAGGAGACAGAATAGTGGTGAAAGATTGCTTTTTGAATTGGAAGACATATAGCGCACATCCAAATGACCATAGAAACAGCAGGAAAAGTGGAGCCGAGGATTATCATCTCACCATTATCTCATTGGATAGCTGATGCCTCTTCTTCCTCAGGAGGCCAAGGAAATTTGGCATGTCCTTAAGGACCCCAACTATCTTTTATAGATGCATCACAGAAAGGATTCTATCTGGATGCATCACAGCTTGGTATTGCAATTGCTCTGCCCAAGAGCATAAGAAACTGCAGAAAGTTGTGAACACAGCCTCGACTGTCATGCAGGCCAACCTCCAATCCACTGACTGCATCTACACTTCCCATTGCAGCGGAAAGGCAGCCAACCTTATCAAAGACCCCTTCCACCCTGGTTATAATCTCTTCCAACCTCTTCCCTCAGGGAGGAGATACAAAAACTTAAACACACGTACCAATGGTTCAAGAACAGCTTCTTCCCCGCTGTTATTAGGCTGCTGAATGGACCTCTCAAATTTCAAATCTAAAGTTGATCTTGCTTTTTGTACGCCTTCTGTGCAGCTGTAACTTTGTATGCCTCGCTCTGTTCCATCACCCAATGATCTGTATGTCCTTGTATGTTATGATCTGCCTGTACGGCACGCAAAATAAAACTTTTCACCGTACTTAGGTACATGAGACAATAATAAATCAAATCAAAGAGTAGACACAATGGGCTGCTTCTGCTCCTATATCTTATGGCATATATATTTATTAAGCCTGCCTCATTAGACATCACCAGATCCAAATAGCCTAATCCCTGGCTGGATTCACAACATACTGTTCTAGGAAACTGTCCCAAGAACACTACATGAAGTTTTCCTTGTGGCTACCTCTGCCAATCTATCTTTACCAATCTACGTGGAGATTAAAATTACCCATTATTAATGTACTAACCTTAGAGCTAGCATACAGGTGGAACAGGAAATCAGGTAGACTAATGGAATGTTGGCCCTTATTTCAAGGGGGTTGCAGGATAAGAGTAGGGACGTCTTGCTGCGACCGCATCTGGAGCAATGAAAGCAATTTTAGACCCCTTATTTAAAGAAAGGTATGATTTAATTTGAGACATTTCAGAGGACATTCACTAGGATAATTCCTGTTATGGAGGGATTGTTTTATGAGTAAAAGGTTAAACAGGCTGGGACTTTACTCATTGAAATTTAGAAGAATGGGGAAGGTTAGACTGGATCTAAAAAGTTAAAGTTCTAAATTGGAGGAAGGCCAATTTTGATGGTATTAGCCAAGAACTTTCAAAAGTCAATAAGGGTCAGATGTTTGCAGATAAAGGAACAGCTGGAAAATGGGAAGCCTTCAAAAATGAGATAACGAGTGTCCAGAGACAGTATGTTCCTGTTAGGGTGAAGGGAAGGCTGGTAGGTGTAGCAAATGATAGAGAAATTGAAGTTTTGGTCAAGAAAAGGAAGGAAGGATATGTCAGGTATAGACGACAGAGATTGAGTGAATCCCTAGAAGAGTATAAAGGCAGTAGGCTTACACGTAAGAGGGAAATCAGGAGGGCAAAAAAGGGATATGAGATAGTTTTGGAAAATAGGGTTAAGGAGAATCCAAAGGGATTCTACAAATACATTAAGGACAAGAGGGTAACTAGTGAGAGCATAGGGCCCCTTAAAGATCAGCAAGATTGTCTATGTGTGGAACCACAGGAGATAGGGGAAGATACTAAACGAGTATTTTGCATCCGGGTTCACTGTGGAGAAGGATATGGAAGATATAGAATGTGGGGAAATAAATAACGACATCAGAGGTGGTGGTGCTGGACATCATAAAATGCATAAAGGTGGATAAATCGCCGGATCCTGATCAGGTGTACCCTAGAGCTCTGTGGGAGGCTAGAGAAGTGATTGCTGGGCTCCTTGCTGAGATATTTGTATCATCAATAGCTGCAGTGAAATGCCAGAAGATGGGAGGTTGGCTAACGTGGTGCCACTATTTAAGAAAGGTGGTAAGGAAAAGCCAGGCAACTATAGACCGGTAAGCCCGACATCGGTGGTGAGCAAGTTGTTGGAGGGAATCCTGAGGGACAGGATTTACATGTATTTGGAAAGACAAGGGCTGGTTAGGGATAGTCAACATGGCTTTATGTGTGGGAAATTATGTCTCATTAACTTAGTTGAGTTTTTTTGAAGAAGTAACAAAGCAGATTGATGAGAGTAGAGAGGTGGACGTGATCCATATGGACTTCAGTAAGGCATTCAACAAAGTTCCTCATGGTAGACTGGTTAGCAAGGTTAGATCACATGGAATACAAGGAGAACTATCCATTTGGATACAGATCTGGCTTGAAGGTAGGAGACATGGTGGTGGTGGAAGTTTGCTTTTCAGACTGGAGGCCTGTGACCAGCAGTTTGCCACTGCTTTTCATCATTTATGTAAATGATTTGGATGTGAACATAGGAGGTATGGTTAGTAAGTTTGCAGATGACACCAAAATTGGAGGTATAGTGGACAGCGAAGAAGGTTACCTCAGAGAAGAATGGGATCTTGATCAAATGGGCCAATGGGCTGAGGGGGGCACGTGCAAATAGAGTTTAATTTAGATAAATATGACGTGCTACATTTTGGAAAGGCAAATCAGGTCAGGACATACACACCATGGTAGGATCCTAGGGAGTGTTGCTGAACAAAGAGACCTTCGCGTGCAGGTTCATAGCTCCTTGAAAGAGAAATTGCAGTTAGACCATATGGCCATAAAACAAAGGAGTGGAAATTAGGCCATTTGGCCCATCAAGTCTGCTCTGCCATTCAATCATGGCTGATAAGTTTCTCAACCCCATTCTCCTGCTTTGTCCTCATAACCAGTGATGAATGTGTTTGGTATGCTTACCTTTATTAGTCAGTGTATTGAGTATAGAAGTTGGGAATCATGTTGCGGCTGTATAGTACATTGGCTAGGCCACTTTCGGAATACTGTGCGCAATTCTGGTTTCCCTGCTATAGGAAGGATGTTGTGAAACTTGAAAGGATTCAGAGAAGATTTACAAAGATGTTCCCAGGGTTGGAGAGTTTGAGCTATAGGGAGAGGCTGAATAGGCTGGGGCTATTTTCCCTCAAGTGTTGGAGGCTGAGGAGTGACTTATAGAGGTTTATAAAATCATGACGGGCATGAATAGAGTAAATAGACAAAGTCCTTTCCCCAGGATCGGGGAGTCCAAAAATATAGGGTATAGGTTTAAGGTGAGAGGGGAAAGATTTAAAAGGGACCTAAGAGGCAACTTTTTCATGTAGAGGGTAGTGCGTGCATGCAATAAGCTGCCAGAGGAAGTGGTGGAGGCTGGTACAATCACAACATTTAAGAAGATATTTGGATGGGTATATGAATAGGAAGGATCTAGAGGGAAATGGGCCAAAGGCTGGCAAATGGGACTAGATTTATTTAGGATTTCTGTTTGGCATGAACGAGTTGGACTGAAGGGTTTGTTTCTATGCTGTATATTTCTATGACCGTATGAGAAATGAACTTATTGAAATATGTAGGATTCTTAAGGGGATTGACAGGGTAAATGCTGAGACAATAATTCCCCTTTAGGACCAGAGGGCATATTTTCAGAATTAAGGGTGCCAACTTAAGGCTGAGATGAGGAGGAACTTCTTTTCTTAGAGGGTTGAGAGTCTTTGAAACTCCTTGTCACAGAGAGGAGTTGTGGGGCAGAGTCCTTATGTATTTTTAAGGCTGAGTAGATCGATTCTTGATTGGTAGAAGAATTAAGAGTATATGGAAAGGGAGGGAAGTGTATGTAAGGAGTGTCAAATCAGCTATGATCCTACGGAATTGAGGAGAGGCTCAATGGGCCAAATGGCCTACTCCTGTTTCAATTTCTTATGGCCTGTGGTCTTTTTTTACATGCCGTCACTATATTCAGATTTATTCTCTGTCTAAACATATAGCTACTGTTTAGGAGGCCTACAGACTATTCCATCAGTGTCTTCTTCCTCTATTTACTTCTTACCTCTACCCAAATGGATTTTATATCTTCCAATCCTAGATCATTTCATGCTTTCATACTTATTCCATCCTGTACTAACAATGCTACCTCACCACTCTTTCCCTCCTTTCGCGAAAGTCACATATCCCTGAATATTTAGTTCCTAGCTTTGATCTCCTTGTAACCAAGTCTCTGTGAAGATGATAAGATCATACCCATTTACCTGGATCTTTTCTGTTAATTCATTCATTTTGTTCTAAATGCTACATGCTTTCAAATAAAGAGCTTTTAATTTTGCCTTTGTATCATTTTCATTTCCTTTGACCCTATTTACTGCTGTTTTTCTATCTTTGTACACACCCTCCTTTCCTGTCCCACCTTGGGTATTGTTACTCAAATTGATGCCTTGTAATGCTGCCATATCCTTTTGCTTTGTAAACCTACATTTCACCTCTCCCATACTCTCCCCCTCCCCCTCCCCGTCCCCCTCCCCCTCCAATCAGTTTAAATCCCGGCGATTGGTAATAGGACCACTGTTTCCTTTCTATATCTTAATGAATTGCTCTTTGTAGTAGCAGGCCAGAGTTCCAAAATTTGCAGATGACACAAAATTTGGAATTATACTAAACTGTGAGGAAGAAAGCGATTGACTTCAAGAGAACACGGACAATTTGGTGGAAGGGGCAGACACGTGGTACATGATATTTAATGAGAATTACATGATATGTCGAGAAATGCAAAGTAATACATTTTACTAGGAAGAATGGGGAAAGATAACTTGAAATAAAGGTGGGAATTTAAAGTGGGTGTATGAAGAGAGACCTGGGGCATACAGACACAAAATGCTGAAGGTAGTAGGTCAGGCAGCAAATGATGAATAAGGTATACATAATCCTGGGCTTCATGAAGGCATAGATTTCAAAAGCAAGGAAATGAATCTTTATAAAACACTAGTTTGGCCTCAGCTGGAGCTTGTGTTTAATTCTGGTCACTGCACTTTGAGAAAGGTATGAAGACGTTAGATGTGTGGAGGTTTCCGAGCAGATTTGGAAAAGACTTCCGAGATCACTCCAGGGGTTATGGACTTTGCACAACAAGCTGACACACAGGGATAGTTGGATGCTTAAGCAACTGTAAATTGAGTTTTAAAGGGCACCAGCACCTTCTGACATGTGCACTGTTTAAAATTAGGTGGGGAAAGTTCTGACTGTTTTACTGAAAATAAATTTAATTTTTTCTTTGTATTTTTGCGACCTCCACCCCTAGTAATTGATTGATTTTAAAAAATTCATTAATAGGATGAGGGCGTTGCTGGCTAGGCAGCATTTATTGCCCATCCCTAATTGCCCAGAGGGCAGTTCAGAGTCAACCACAATTGCTGTGGGTCTGGAGTCACATGTAGGCCAGACCAGGTAAGGATGGCAATTTCCTTCCCCAAAGGACATTAGTGAAACCAGGTGGGTTTTCCCTGACAATCGACAGTGGATTCATGGTCATCATTAGATTCCTAATTCCAAATATTTTATTGAATTCAAATTCCACCATTTGCTGTGGCGGGATTTGAACACAGATCCCCAGAATGTTATCTGGGTCTCTGGATTAACAGTTCAGCGATAATACCACTAAGCCATCGCCTCCCCTATTTAGGACCTATTTTCATAAACAAAGGTTAGATGCAATGAAAAATAAAATTTAATACTTGCTCAGAGGTTGCTCCCTCTAAAATATATAAATATGAGCTTCTTAATATACAAGTGTATTACTCATACTACAAATATTATACTTATTAAGGGAGGGATTATCAATGCTGGAGATTTGAACATTTTGTTTTTGGGTACTTAATGTCAGCATCACCAATCCCACCACCAGTTAAGTGTTTAGTAAATATCCTATTATGATAACAACCTGAGTAAACAACCCATTGTGGTATTATTTTGTCTTTCACTGTAGTCACATTGCGGACCCTGAATCAGATTGCAAATTGATTTTCCTGTGGTATACAACAAGAACTTGGATCTATAAAGCACCTTACAAACAGAAAAGAAAACGTATTGAAGTCTTTAATAGATATGTACAATAGGAATTGGATTTAGATTTTCCAAATTTATTTAACACAGCACTCTGTGGCCAGCAGGGGAAACTTTCATCGTGTCAGTCTCAGCTGGACCTGAACGCAAACTCCAAGGTGTAAAACTGGTGTAAACCCCAAAATGCTGGTACACATGGACCATTTGTCACCTCACAATTCTTTAGCTCTCACCTTTATATTTTTGCTATTCTGCACTTGGCAATGAACTTTTATTTTTTAGTTGTGATCTTTACAGAATTCTTGTATAGAGGACATCTTCTAAAACTCGGGATTCAAACCATCTCCCAGAATTGACTGAACCAACTTAAGAAGGTTCTGCCACTGAGAGCTAGCCTATAGAATTGAAAGCATTAGTTAAACAGTCCAATCTCCCTCAGTTGGCTCATACTCAGCCTACCTGCTTGAAATTGCCATTCTTTCGCTGCTCCCAGTCCATCATGTCGTGAAAGATTGGGATCATTACATTCCGTACCTCAGCTTGTGGCACCAGTGTGACACCCAGGAAGGGGCCAATCATTCCTGGGATAAAGTGAATCTTATTTTCACCTACAAACAAAATTAAAATACATATTTGTTTAAAGAAATGCATGAAACTTATGCCTATTGGCATTTTATTAATTAATCACAGCAACTTGGGTTAGGACAGTGTGAAGCATAAATTCTTGCCACCAAAATTTAAAGTAATTCAAGTAATTCAAGGTGTTGGACCCCAAAACCTGGGACATTATTCTCCTCTGGCGCAAGAGATGAGGTATCAAAAATGGACACTAAATACCTTTACTATGCTCTGCTACTGTGCTCTGATACTCCACACCTCTTTAATTCAGTCTGGACATTTCACGTTCTCTGAGAATTAAAATTAGCTTTATTGTCACGTGTACTCACATGAGCACAGTGAAAAGTTCATAAGTTGCTACTTATGATGTCATCTTAAGTATAAATGTACCTAGGTACAGATTCTTAAGTACAAATTCTTAGGAAAAAACTGGAAAAAGAAATAAAAAGTCCAGCATTTCAGACCTTCTCACTATCTTAGGTACAAAAGTACGAAATCATAGGAATAACTTAGAAAAATAAAGAAATAAAAAGTTCAGAATAACAGTCCTGCAAACCTGGTCTGTGCTGGCACCTAGCGTTCAGACCGTGCCAGGCCTCACTTCCAGATGGCACCGGGCTTCACCTCAAGGCTCGTACCACTCAATTTTCTTGTTTTAATCATTATTATTTAGAATTAATCTCAACATTAGAAGTAGTTGAACTTGGAAGATTTTAATTTGGGCAAAAACAGTTGATTTTCTAGTTGATAAAGATAGTAGATAGATGCTAAGGTTGATCTGAACATCTCAATAACATGCTGCAAGTTGAGGTTTCTATGAAACTCCTCCTGCACTGTGCCATACACTAAAGTATGTCAATCTGGATATTCATACAATATACAATAAAGACCACACTGCCATTTTATATAGTAATTTTGCATCGGTTTGCAAACAGATTCATAAAATTATACAGAGCTTAGAGCATATAAACAGGCCATTAGGCCCATTTGGTCCAGACTGATGCTTATGCTCTACATAAGCCTTTTCTTGCCACTTTTCATCTAATCCTTTTGGCATATTTTCTACTCTTTTCTCCTTTATATGTTTATCCAGTTTCTCTTTAAGGATATCTGTGCAATTTAATTCTGCAGTTCCACATTCCAATCAGTCTCTGGATAACAAAATTCCTTCCGAGTTTATCATTGAATTATTGGTGACTATTCTATAAACTGTAATAATATCTTCAAATTTTAGATTCAAATAAATTCAAAATATTAAGCAGTAGCTGTGACAAGATCCAGCATTGACGTTTATTGAAATGAACAAAGAAAACACTTTCATTTTTATCGTCATTTTCATGATCTCCACACGTCTCAAAGAGCTTTACAGCTAATGATGTACTTCTTTGAGTGTAGGAAGGTGGGGAACACAACAGCTAAATTGTGTACGGCAAACACTTAAAACATATTCAAAACATTTTCCCATTCTATCATTTTTTTGTGAAAGCATTTGCTTTTAACAGAATTGCTAATTGTTTAATGCCTAACTGGTTCCATCTCTTCCTCTGTGTTGGTATGCTTAGTGCTGTGACCAGTGGGATCATCTAAGAAGTTTCCAGTTTCAAATGATATTTTCTTAGAACAACCAATTTAGACACTTTTATGTGTAAACAAGAATCATAATCTGTCACTTGCTCTTGAAATAACTCCACAGAGGCCAGTATCCTATCACCAAGTAACCCTTTATTTACAAATGGACAGTCCTCGAATATAGTACTGCCTCACACAGAGTCAGGTATCAGAATATCAGTATCTCTGACACTCACCCTTTTTCTATGTCAGCTAAGGCTCTCAGATTGGACCAGATTAATAGTTCCAATCAGTGAACTCATATTCTACGAGGTCCAGTTGGCTGATCTCATTATAATCACTATAGCTCTTGTATACAGTTTGTAAATATATTGCATTTTTGGTGTCACAGGCATATGGTTGTGAGGAGAGGTTAGACATTGATGGTATAAAATGATTCCCAAAATCTAAACTATGAAGCTGGGAGAAGAACAGCTTTATTGGTAAAGAAGAATTAGAACTGTAACTGAGAGACTAGATATAACTCTAGAAAGGGAAGCAGCAGAGCAGAAATTATTTGACTCATTGGTTTCTGATATCAATCACCGGCTTAATCTGTTAGGTGGAGATCTGTTCGGAAAAAAACGAGTGATGCTATGGAAATTTATAATCTAATAATGATATCAGAAGCAATGTGGAGAGCCACAGATCCACAGGGAGAATGAGAGATCATAACATTCTTAAAGGTAGACTGTACTGCTTCTTGAAACAATCTATAAAGTGAAGAGTTACTACACACTGTCACTATCTGAAATAACTCCACAGAAGCCAGTATCCTTCACCAAGTCATCCTTTATTTACACATGAACAGTCCTTGGCTTTAGTACTGCCTCATTTAGAGCCAGGTACCAGAGTGTCAGCATCTCTGGAGCACCTTTTTATCTGTTAGCCAGGGTTCCCTGATTAGACCAGATTAACAGCTCCAATCAGGGAACTCATATTCTTTGAGGTCCAGCTGGGCCAGGAGGCCCGGGTTCAAGTCCCACCTTTTTCAGAGTTGTGTAATAATATCTCTGAACAGGTTGATTAGAAAAATAGGTTAATTAAAAAAAAAATCCTTGAAACAAGGATGACATCTGCCAGGCTTCATGATCTTGTATACTGTATCAGCTGACTAATCTGGAGCCATGGGTCTTTTGGCAGAGAGGGCGAAGACGTTCCTTAAGGAAATGAGGGTCTTGAGGCAAGGTTCTGCTCCATCTTCTGATTTTGTCACTTCTCTGCAGAGTTTATACATTCATTTCCATAATCTGTTGCAGCTCGTTAGATATATCAAGTTTCTCCTACACACTAATTTCAATTTGCCCCTTTTCAATTGGTACCCTTAATATTTTTCTGTCTTCCTTCAGATCAGATACTGTCTTTAAGCTGTGAAAACAGGGTCTGCTCTGGAAGTTGATGATTTGGACGCAGATATACCAGTAACATTGATTGCACACGATCATGTGATGCTGAAGGAACTAGCATCAATGAGGATATTGTGTTTGTTCACTAATCTTCACACTGACTATTCTGTTGAGACACTGCTCGTGGATTTCCCTGATGCTTGGAAGTGCCTTTGGTAAGTGTCCCATGTTGCAATGCCATATAGAAGAGAGGTGATAACAATTGTATTGTGGGCTAAAGCTTTGCCCTCTCATAGATCTCTGTGTCATCACAGACCCGATTACAAAATTTGTGGAAGGCAATGTTGGCACAACTGGTTCTGTGCTAGATTTCTTCTTTGCTGGAAACTTTTAGAGAAAAAAGCTGTCAAGATACTGGAAGTGTCCAAGGATGTGTAAAGTTGCCCCAGTAATAACAATAGCTGGAGATATAGGTGCCTGCTTGGTGGGGAGATGTGGAGGATTTTGGTTTTGTTGATGTTACATATGAGACCTTTTTTTAATATCAAGTTAAAAAGGTGAAGGTGGTCTGAATGTCACTTGCACAGTTGTTGGTATCTTCTAAGATGGGGAGAGTTGAAGGGTTATCTTGGTCTTGGCTGTCTTGAAAAGTTTTCCATCTAGTCAAAATGTAATTGTACCTCTTCTGGAAGTTAGTCACAATAGTTGGGACAACCATTCAGGCTTGCTTGATAGCTGTCTGGATACGAAAAAGCTTGGTCTCTAATCCACTGCAAAGGACGGTCATTGAGGTGCTCCAGGATACGAACATACCAACAAGGAGCAGAAGTGGCATTCAGCCCCTTGAGTTGCTCTGTTATTCAATAAGATTGTGGCTGCTTTGACTGTAACTGCAATGTTGGCATTCCTGACTACCTCAGGTGGTGTTTCACCCTATTGTTTATTGATAATCTATCCACTTCTGCTGAAAAATATTCAAGAACACTTTCCACCATCTTTTCAGTGAGAGCTTCAAAGACTCACAGCCCCTTGAGAGAAAAAAAAATCACCTAATCTCTGGTTAAAAGGACTCCCCATGATTTTTAAGTGATAACTGGTTCTAAACTCTCTGTTAAGAGCAAACATTCTCTCCAAGGCCCCCTTGATGTTTTAATCAAGTCACCTAGAGTCAGAGTTGTACAGCATGGAAACAAACCCTTCAGTCCAACTTGTCCATGCCAACCAGATATACTAAATTAATCTAGTCCCATTTGCCAGCATTTGGGCCATATCCTTCCAAACCTTTCCTATTCATATACCCATCTAGATACCTTTCAAATACTAGGTGGCCCAGGGTTAGCACTGCTGCCTTGCTGTGCCAGGGACCTGGGTTTGATTCCACTCCCAGATGACTGTCTGTGTGGAGTTTGTACATTCTCCCTGTGTCTGCACGGGTTTCCTCCAGGAGCTCTGGTTTTCTCCCACAGTCCAAAGATGTGCAGGTTGAGTGAACTGGCCATGCTAAATTCCCCATGCTGTCCAGGGATGAGCAGGCTAGGTGCATTAGACATGGGAAATTCAGGGTTACAGGGATGAGGCGGGTCTGGTTGGGATGCTCTGTGGAGGGTCAGTGTGGACTAGATGGGCTGAATGGCCTGTTTCCACACTGTTGGGATTCAATGATACTCTTCTAAACTCCAGGGGGAGCAGGCCTACTCTGTTGAACCTTTACTCATAATCCAATCCATTAATTCCAGGTAGTTTTGATAGGTCTTCCCTGAAATCCTTCCAGCACATTTACATCCTTCCTTAAATAAAGTAACCAATACTGTGTACAGTAATCCAAATGTGGTCTCATCAATGCTCTCTATAACAGAAGCAAAACTTCCATAATTTTGTATTCAAATCCCTTCACAATAATTGATAACATTTTAATAGATTTCCTAATTACTTGATGTACCTGCATACTAATCTTTTGTTATTCATGCACTCAGGATAGTCAGATCCTACTGTGTCTTACTTCTTTTTTATTCTTACTGGAATACCAAAATGGACAATTTCACATAACACCCCATTTGCCAGGTCATTGATGACTCGCTTAAAATATCTATATCCCTGAATAGCATCCTTCTGTCCTCTTCACACTTACTTTCCTACCTTTCTTTGTATCATCAGCAAACTGACAAACCATACCTTCTATCCCTTCAATCATGTCATTTAAAAATAATAATATAGTGGAGGCCCTATCACTGATCCCTGTGGCACACCACTTGCTACATCTTACCACCCTGAAAATGCTCCATTTATGCCTACTCTTGGCTTCCTGTTATCCAGCAAATCTTTCACCCACCCATGCTAAAATGCTATCTGTACACCATAAGCTCTTTTTTTGCAGTAGATATTGCAAATGATCAAATGCCTTCTGGAAATTTAAGTACAGTATATCCACTGATATCCTGCCACATCTAGTCATGAATGGTGGTGGACAATTGCACAACTCACTGGAGGAGGAGGATCCACAAATATCCCCATCTTCAATGGTGGAAGAGCCCAGCACATCAGTGCAAAATATATGGCTGAATCTTTCAGCCAGAAGTGCCGAGTGGATGATCCATGTTGGCCTCCTCCAGCGGTCCCCAGCATTACAGATACCGGACTTCAGCCAATTCGATTCACTCCACGTGATATCAAGAAACTGTTGGAGACACTGGATACTGCAAAGGCTATGGCCCTAACAACATTCTGGCAAAAGTACAGAAGGCTTGTGCTCCTTAACTTGCTGCTCCCCTAGCCAAGCTGTTCCAGTACAGTTACAACACTAGTATCTACCCAACAATGTGGAAGATTGTGCAGTTATGTCCTGAATATAAAAAGCAGGACAAATCCAACCCAGCCAATTACCGCCCCATCAGGCTACTCTCGATTATCAGTAAAGTGATGGAAGGTGCCATCTACAGTGTTATCAAGCAGCTCCTGCTCACTGACGCCCAGTTTGAGTTCTGTCAGGGCTACTCAGCTCCTGACCTAATTACAGCCTTGGTTCAAACATGGACAAAAGAGTTGAATTCCAGAGGGGAGATGAGAGTGACAGCCCTGACATCAAGACTAAGTTCGACTAAGTGTGGTTTCAAGGAGCCCGAGCAGAAACTGAATCAATAGGTATTGGGGGAAATCTCTCCGGTGGTTGGAGTCATACCTGACACGTAGGAAGATGGTTGTGACTGTTGGAAGTCAGTCATCTCAGCTCGAGGTCATCTCTGCAGGAGCTCCTCAGGGTAGTGTCCTAGGCCCCACCATCTTCAGCTGCTTCATCAATGACCTTCCTTGCATCATAAGGTCAGAATTGGGGATATTAGAAGATCATTGCACAATGTTCAGCACCATTCGCAACTCCTCAGATACTGAAGCAGTCCATGTTCAAATGCTCAAGATCTGGACAATATCCAGGCTTGGACTGACAAGTGGCAAGTAACATTTTGCTACACAAATGCAGGCCTATGACCATCACCAATAAGAGACAATCTAACCACCCCGTCCCTTAACATTCCATGGTGTTACCATCACTGAATCCTCCACTATCAACATCCTGGGAGTTATCATTGACCACAAACTCAACTGGATTCATCACATAAACACATTGGCTACAACAGCAGGTCAGAGGCTAGGAACACTATAGCGAGTAACTTACATCCTGACTTCCCAAAACCTGTCCACCATTTATAAGGCACAAGTCAGGAGTGTGATGGAATACTCCCCACTTGCCTGGATGAGTGCAGCCCTAACAACACTCAAGAAAACTTGACACCATCCAGGACAAAGCAGCCTGCTTGACTGACAAGCATCCATTCCTTCAACCACCAGCGCTCAGTAGCAACAGTGTGTACTACCTAAAGGATACATTGCAGATATTCACCGAAGATCCTTGGACAGCACCTTCCAAAGTCATGGCCACTTCCAAATAGAAGGACAAGGGCAGCAGATATATGGGAACATAATCACCACCTGCAAGTTCCCGTCATAGGCCCTCACCATCCTGACTTGGACGTATATCTCGGTTTCTTCACTGTCACTGCGTCAAAATCCTAGAATTCCCTCCCTAAAGACATTGTGGGTCAATCCACAGCAGGTGGACTTCAGCAGTTCAAGGTGGCAGTTCACTACCACCTTCTCAAGGGCATCGAGGGATAGGCAACAAATGCTGGCCAGCCAGCAACACCTACGTCCCACAAGTGAATAAAAAAATAGATTCCTCTTTATCCACAGCATGTGTCATTCCTTCAAAGAACTCCAAAAAGACATCTGGTTAAACACAACTTTCCTTTCACAAAACCATGTCCATTTTGCCTGACTACCTTGAACTTATCTAAATACTCTGATATAACTTCTTTAATAATAGCTTCTAACATTTTCTCTGCAAGGTAACTGGTTTATAACTTTCTGCTTTTTAATTTTCCTCTGTTTTTGAATAAAGCAGCAACAAATCTAATAGTACATTCCCCATAAGTTTAGTATGCAAATAGTGAATTAGTTCTCCAGCCACTTATTTTAAGGCCCATCCTGGGCATATATCAGCCCATAGTTCCAACAGTTTACTCGATAACCCTTCTCTGGTAATTGTGATTTTCTTAAGTTCCTCCTTTCCTTTCTTATCCTGATTTGCTGCTGTTTCTGGGCTGTTCTTAGTATCCTCTACAGTGGAAACTGGTTTAGAATATCTGGCTAGCTTTCTCTCATATTCGGATTTCTACATTCTTATTCATATTTTAGTCATTTTTGCTATTTCTAATATTCTGTCAAATCTTCTAATGTGTTTGCTTGCACAATTACGTGCTTTTCCTTTTATTTTAACACTATGTTTAACTCTTCCAGTTAACCACTGATAATGGGTCCATCCTGTGGAACACTGTGGAATGCATGCATATTTTGAAATATTCCCCTAAATTGCTGTACTGCACCTCTATTGACCCAGCTTTAAAACCTAGTTTACCAACTAATTTTAGCTAGCTCTGCTTTCTTAACTTTATAATTGTCCTTATTTAAGTTAAATAACTGACTCACTTCTTTCTCTTTCTCAAACTGAATATAAAATCTTGTTGCACAAATAATAACAAATTCTGCTGTACTCCCAAGTCTCTGGAGGACATCCATGGGCTTCATGGTCGATGCAGCCAAAGGCTTTTGACAGATCAACAAAAGTCACAGAAAACACTTTGTATTGTTCCAGATACTTTTCCTGGATTTATTGAGTGACAAATGAAAACAATGAAATTCCTTTGGATGGCTGAAACTATAATGGATTATTGGAAGGCATGAATTCGCTTGCAGGTAGGAGGTAGATCAGGAGAACTCATGTGAGAACCGTCCCTACAGTGGACAGAGGGATACGCTCTATAGCTCCTGTAAGTTGGTTATCTCCCTTCTTGAAAAATGACACCATGATGGCATTGTGGAAGTCGGGAGGCAGTACTTCTGCCTAAATCTCTGTAAAATGATCTGAGCGTGAGTGATAAGTGGTCATGACCACCAATTTTACAGATCTCTGCAAATTACTGTCTTGACCACATGCCTTGTGATCCTTCCTTTGAAGGATAGCCTTTCATATGTTAGCAAGTGCTGGCAGCCAACCACCTTCAGGTGCTTCGTCAATGACCTTCCTTCAATCATAAAGTGAGAAGTGGGGATGTTTGCCAATGATTCGGAATCACATATGACTCTTTACCTTGGGGGTTACCACTGAACTGAAACTGACTGGACTAACCATTAGTTATAAGAGCAGCTCAGAGGCTAGGATTACTGCGGTGAGTAACTCACCTCCTGCCTCCCCAAAGCTTGTCCACCATTTATACGACACAAGTCAACAGTGTGATGGAATCTTCCCCATTTACCTGGATAAGTGCAGCTCCAACAAAACTCAAGAAGCTTGACACTATCTAAAGGAAAGCAGCCCGTTTAATTGGCACCAGACCCACACACATCAACTCCCTCGACCACCGATGCTCAGTAGGAGCAGTGTGTACTCTCCACAAGATACATTGCAGAAATTTGCCAAAGCTTCTGAGATAGCACCCTCTGAACCCATGCCCACTACCATTCATGAAGGAGAAGGGCAACAGATACATGGGAAAACCATTGCTTGCAAGTTCCCCTCCATGCCACTCACCAACCTGACTTGGAAATTTTTTGCGGTTCCTTCAGTGTCGCTGGGTCAAAGTCCTAGAATTATCTCCCTAGTGGCATTGTAGGTATACCTAGAGCGCAAGGATTGCAGCAGTTCAAGCAGGCTGCTTACCATCACCTTCGCAATGGCAACTAGGGAAGGGCAACAAATGCTAGCACGGCTTGGGATGCCCATATCCCACAAGTATCACCTGTTAATTATAAAGACTTTGGAACACATTGGAACATACAGGGCCCAGATGCTTTGTCTCCAGACCCAGGCCACGAACAAAAGAGATAGTAGGAACTGCCGATGCTTGAGTCTGAGATAACAGGATGTAGAGCTGGATGAACACAGCAGGCCAGGCAGCATCAGAGGAGCAGGAAAGCTGATGTTTCGGGTCTGGACCCATTTCTGAAGAAGGGTCCAGACCCGAAACGTCAGCT
>NC_063347.1:55532571-55611424 GCF_021869965.1 Rhincodon typus | reverse complement strand
ACCTCCAACAACTTATCCACCACCAATGTCAGACCCATAGGTCTTTGTTTTCAGACTTCACTTTACATCCCTTCTTAAACAATGTCACAACATTAGCCACCCTCCAGTGCTCAGGTACTTTTCCCGTGTTTATAGATAATATAAATATTTCTGCTATGGACCCTGTAAATTCCTCCCTAACTTAACTACAACATCCTGGGATAAACTTGATCAGGTCCTGCAGATTTATCTAGCTTCATGTTTTCTAAGACTTCCAACGCTTCCAACACTTCCTCTTCTGTAATGTGAACTGTTTTCGAAACATCAATATTTATTTCCCCGAGTTTTCTCGCCGCCATTTCTTTCTCCAAATAAAAAAACTGACATGGAATATTTATTTAATATCTCTCCCATCTCTTGAGAGTCAACACAATGACAACCTCATTGATCTTTAAGGGATTTCCCTCTGAGTATTGGGGAGCCTATAGTACATCCCAAAATGATCACCCATTTCTTATTTCTAATTTCAACCCTTATATTTTCACTAATCAATCACTCAGATCACTCTAATTACAGTAGTAATGTTTTTCCTTAATCAAAAATACTCTCTCCTCCTCTCTTGCCTCTCTTTCTATCTTTACTGTAACATCTAAAATCCAGAACATTTAGCTGCCAGTCCTATCCTGCCCTCAGCCAACTTTCTATAATAGCTACAATGTCCCAATCCCATGTTCCCATATGTACCCTGAATTGATCAGCCTTACCTGTAAGATCACAAACAGTTTAATTCTTCAGAGTTACTTCGTTCTCTGACTTGCTCGTCTGTCTTTTCTAATTAACTTGCTCTTTTCTGATTCATAACCATCTTCATCTTTCTTTGAATTTTCACTATTACAAAGGAACCACACTCCTCACGGAAGATTTATAGGGCTTCCAAAATAGAACTAGCAAATCTCCCTGCCAGGATATTGGTCCCTTTCCAGTTCAGGTGAAACCCATTCTTTTTGAACAGATCTTTTTTGTTTCAGAAGAGATCACAATGATCCACAAAACTGAATTCCTGCATGTTGTACCACCTCTTCAGCCACTTATTTATCTCCCCTATCCTTTTATTCTTTCCCTCATTAGAACCTGGCACTGGAAGTAAACCAGAGATTACTATTTCTGATGTTCTGTTTTTTAACCTTCTAGCTAACCTGTTATATTCATTCTGTAAAGCCTTAAACCTTTCCCTAACTATGTCATTCCTACCAATACGTACAACACTTCCAGTTTCTCACTCTTCCCTTTGACAATATGCTTTAAACATTTTAAGATATCCTTAACACTGGCATAGGAAATCAAAATAGTATAGAACATAGAACTGTACAGCACAGGAACAGGCCCTTTGGCCCTTGATATTGTGCCAAACACAATGCCAAATGAAACTAATCCCTTCTGCCTGTCCTTGGTCCAAATCCCTCCATTCCTTGCATATTCATGTGGTTATCTAAAAGTCTCTTAAATGCCCCTATTGTATCTGCCTCCACCCCAACCCCTGGAAACGCATTCCACATTCCTACCACTCTGTGCAAAAAACCTGCCCCGCACGTTTCCTTTGAACTTTCCCCCTCTCACCTTAAATGCATGCCTCCTAGTATTAGACATTTCAACTCTGGGAAAAAGATTCTGACTGTTAACCCTATCTATGCATCTCATAATTTTATAGACTTCTCTCCAGTCTCCCCTCAGCCTCTGCTGCTCCGCAGAAAACAACCTGAGTTTTTCTAGACTTTCCTTATAGCACATACCATCTAATCTAGGCAGCATCCTGGTAAGCCTCATCTGTACTCTCTTCAAAACTTCCACATCCTTCCTGTAATGTGGTGACTAGAACTGAACACGGTATTCTTAAGTGCAGCCTAACCAAAGTCTTATTAAGCTGCAATATGACATTTTGACCCTTGTACTCAATTCCCTGACCAATAAAGGCAAGCATGCCACTATGCCTTTTTTATCACCCTATCAACTTGTGGGGCCTCTTTCAGGAGCTACGGGCTTGAACCTCAAGATCCCTCTGTACATCAATGCTATTCAGGGTCCTGTCATTAACTGTATACTTTTCCTTAACATTTGATCTCCCAAAGTGCAGTTCCTCACACATATACAGACTAAATTCCATCTGTCGTTTCTCCGGCCATATCTGCAACTGACCTATATCCTGTTGTATCCTTTCACAACCTTTTACATTCTTTGTATCATCTGCAAACTTATTAACCCGCCCATCTACATTTTCATCCAAGTCACTTATATATATCACAAACAGTACAGGACCCAGCACGGATCCCTGCAGGACACCACTAGTCCTGGACCTCCAGCCTGAAAAGCACCTTTCCACCACTACCCTCTGCCTTGTGTGAGCAAGCCAATTCTAAATCCAAGTGGTCAAGTCACTGTGGATTCCATACATCTTACATCCCAAATTATCCTAAATTCATGCTCACAGTCGCAGAATCTCTCGTCTGTGCCCTTGACAGCAGAGTCTCCTATAACAATTATTCTTCTAAATCTTGACAAATCTAGTTTAACATAAGATTCATTCTTCGTGCCCAAGATCTGACTACTTCTTCCCTTTTCCTCTGAAAGATTAGCTCTTTTAACAGTATCCAAAATGGAATATCTGTTTGAGAGAGGAATAGCTGCAGGAGACTTCTGAGCTACCTTCTTACCTTTCCTGACAGTCAATCATTTATCTGACTGATCCTGCTGGGTAAGCACTTCTATAAATCTACTAGTCATCACACTCAGAGTCTCTAATATGTCCTCAGTGACATGAAGTCTAAAAAGAAGTGCTCAATAGCACCTGATATATAAAAAGTAACTACCTTTCCTTACCCACAGATTTAATAATAACTATGCAAAAAAAATTAAACACATAAATATTAAAAAGGAATCACTTAGCTGAACAAACAAAAAAAAAACTCCCCCTCAAATAATCTAACATTCAGCTTTCAATCTTCGGATTAAAAAAACCACTCTCCAGAGCCATCCAAGTGTAGGTCTCTCCACAAGCTCCGTATATAAACCAACAATCTCTCTTTTGTGTTCTTTTTACGTGATTTTTTTTTTGTCAGAAACTCAATAAACACAAACTCTATTGAAAAAAACTTCGCGATTGTAAAAAAAACTGCTTTTATTTTGTTTTCGCGTTATTTAGTTTTTTTAAACTTATTTTAGATGTATATTTTTAGAAAAATAAATGATTAAAACGAGAAAGAGAAAAAAAATTCTCTCTTCAGATCAATACTCAACAAAGATGTGGAGGCCCCCCCCGCAACACAAACTCAGTTTAAAAAATACACTATTTTTTTGTGTTTTTTTTGTAATTATTTGGACAACAGTTCTAAAATGATTCAAAATAAAAATCTTATGATTCTGAAATGTAAAAACCATAAGAGTTATACAAGAAAGCCTGCAAATTAGTAGCAGCTGCAATATCCGCTGATCATAAATCCATGACTGAACTAACTATAATCTGCAGAAGTGCACCATCTTTATCTACATCTAATTTTTGGGTGTAAATGCAATGTGACACTGAGTGTGTGATATTGCATTAATCAGTGGAAATATGACAGAATAAATAACACTCGTTATTTTAAAATCATGGAAGTTCCCTGTTGAAGTATTTATTTGAAACAAACACCCAAAGGATAAAACAAGATGCACCTTTTTCCATAAAAACATATTGATTTGGACTAGTAAGAGAACACATACATTCTATTTCTGACATTAGCATAGATTGGAGACTGTAACCGAGATTTATTGGGTCTCTATTGCTGAGTATCACACCATTGGTACATTTCCTCAGAAGAGGTATAACAAAAAATCTCTTTTAAAAATTGCATTTTATCTTCCAGATTATTTGGTTGATGGCAAGGATGCACACTGCATTATACTCCATATTTATTATTTGTTTCAAAACAAATCTTCAGTATTTGCATTAGAAAATTTGATACACGGCACACTGTCTTGGTTCTAGAATACTGGATGAATAGGAATTCTGGGACAATACTGGCACAGCCAGAACCATAAACTAAAAACTCTAAAGAGCTGAGTTCATCTTCATAGTCTATTGGCTTATTTAACACAAAGGTCAATTTATACTATAGTTGCTGTGACCTGTGAGGCCCAATCAGAATGAACAGGTTAAAGCAACTTCTCTTTTGTGTTTTTCAAACACGTGTTGTTTCATGTGCTATTGATCTTAATATACCCCGTGGATTCCCAATAATGAATGATAGTGTGCAGCCCATATCTGTAACATATCATTTAGATTCCCCTCATTTACTTGTCATAGATTTTATACCAAGTCAAATAATGATAGCATACCCAGATTCTGCCACATGCTGAAGAGTTCATAGGCCATCATCACTCTCATATCACCATATCTGCCAGGAAGAAAATATGAAAGAATGCAGGTCAAGGCAAAGACAGACAGTACCCAGTAAATATGTAACACAAATATGGTTGATTTCATCACTTATTGATTGGCCCCATCATTCAGGAAAAAAAAGTAGGTACTTTTTTTGCATTAATATCTATTCTTATCTTGTTTCATTCAAATCAGATCCAGAACGTCACTTACAGTGGCTTTCTTTCAAACTCCTGCATGATTATGGATCAGTCTTGCTTTCCTCCTATTTTTCATTTGACACATCATCCGAAAATACAAATGTTATTTTTCACCTCGATGATATTCAGCTCTATCTCATTGCTATCTTTCTCAACTCATCCACTGAGGTTAAATTATCAGACTGATTTCCAACATCCATTATTGGATAAGTAAAAATGTCTTCCAACTAAATATTGGGAATATTTAAGTCACCATCTTCAGTCCACACTACAATTGCTGCTCCCTAGCTATTGAAATTCTCTCTCTCCCTGGCAAGAAACTATGGCTGAACCTGACTGTCCGCAACATTGGCGCCACATCTGATAACAATAAGTGCTTCCAAACACATATTGATGATATCAGTTGATTTGCTCACTTTTACCTTTAATAATACACCCCAATTTTGCCACTGCCTCAGCTCATCTGCTACTAAATCCCTCATCCGTGCCTTAGTTACCTCTAAGGATGAAGAATCCAACTCACTCCTGCTTAACCTCCTGTTGACCAGAACCCTGTGCTCATTGACCTACATTACATTAACCCTGATTAAGTTTCATCTTGATTTTGAAGTTCTCACCCCTATTTTAAAATCCCCTACCGATCCATCAATCACCCTTACAACCATTTGAGAGATCAGTGCTCAGCTATTTCTGGTCTCTTGCACAATCCTGATGTTAACTGTTCCAATACTGGGAGCTATATCTTCAGCTACCCAGCTCCTGGAATTTCCTTCTAAACCATCCCTTCTCTTTATTTCTTTACCCCTTCATACATGCCACGAATACTACCCCTTTTTCCAAGCTTCACGTTCTCTTCCCTGTTATCACTTTAGGTGACCTGGTGTCAGATTGTGCTTTATAATGTTTCTGTGAATCACCTTGGAAAATTTATTTCTGTTGAACCAACTATAGTCGTATTATTTGTTACTTTATATTTCATGCCTATATTATATAATGCAGGCTTCCTTCTTATCAAAACTATAACTCTTGGCACAGGCTGTTCACAGAGAATGGTAATGTTCTCCTGAAAGATGGCAATGTTGACAGTACTCACCTATCCAAAATCTTCTTCCTTTTGGCAGGTGTGGCATGTTCTAGTTGAAGACTTGGCTGATTTATAAATAGGACAGCCAAACTAAAATACGAATTCCACACCTATAGAAATGGGTCACAGTGAGAACTGTTCAACAAGAACTCTAAGTTGCAGTTATCTGAGGACAACCAGATCAGAGTGCTGTACTAATTCAGTAGCAATAAGGCAAACATCTCCATCATAAAGCCACCTCTCTGATTATTCTGTCAAAGTCTGACAAATACAAGCTTTCATAGACCCTTTTGGAAACATACTGCAGATTTCACTGTTTAAGGCTTTCTTTTTAAACACATTTAAACACATAAAGATTTACTTTCTTAATGAGGGGGTCAAACAGATTAGATCTTTAAATCAAGATAAAGTAAGTCTCACTCCAGGTGAATGGGGTTTAAATTTACTTGTTAAAGTAACATGGTAGACAGAGAAGGGCAAGGAGCAATTCCTGTGGACTGGCAGTGCAATAATATGCTCAGTTGAAGGTGACAGAAAGAATATTGGTGGAATTCATGAAGAACAAGGATGGTTGGAATAAAGGGGGCATTTTCAGGATGGCAAACTGTAATTAGTGGAGTGCCACAATTACTTACAATATATGTTAATGACATGGATAAGTAAAGTGAATGTACAAAAACCAAATTTGCAGATGACAAAAAAAGGGAAGGCAATGAGTACAGGAGTTGGGAGGTCATGTTGCAGCTTTACAGGATATTGGTTAGGCTACTTTTGGAATACTGCACGCAATTCTGGTTGCCCTGCTATAGGAAGGATGTTGTGAAACTTGAAAGGGTTCAGAAAAGATTTACAAGGATGTTGCCAGGATTAGAGGGTTTGAGCTATCATGAGGGGCTGAATAGGCTGGGGCTATTTTCCCTGGAGCGTTACAGGCTGAGGGATGACCATATAGAGGTTTATAAAATCATGAGGGGCATGAATAGACTAATGTTTCTCACAGTCCTTGCATGGTATTTTGAATATTACATTAGTGTTATTTGTCAATTGTAGTGTTATATGTCAATGGTCTATATCTGTTTACTAGTAGCTATAGTCTAAATACTTATAGTGGCAGGAGGCAGAGTTGTCACTGGTAGCCATAAAGCAAATTTCAAATGCAAGGTTGATTGATTTGGTGGGTAAACTGCAGATAGCATTGCCTGACAGAGCTAAAAAGGCAGAGATAATTAAGATACCAGCACATCATTTAGGTTTAGAGGAAGTACAAAAATGTCCCAGTGCTTCAGATAGGGAAATGTCACAATCACATGATATTCACTCACAGTTGAAGTTGCTGGAGCATTACCAGAGAATGAAAAAAATACAGATGGCAGAAAAACGTAAAGAAAGGGCAAAAAAGATAAGGAAAGGGAGTTGGAATTAAGTAAACAGGAATGGGATATATGAAAAGAGATGAATGGAAAAGAAATGAGAAAAGAAAAACTTGAATATACTCATATTGAGTTTGTACAGGAGGTTGATGAGGCCACTTCTGGAGTACTATGTATAGTTCTAGTCACCCTGCTATAGGAGGATATTATTAAATTGGAGAGGATTCAGAAAAGAATTACCGGGAAGATGCTAGGACTGAAGGTGTGAATTATAAGGAGAGGCTGGATAGGCTGGGACTTGATTCACTGGAGTGTAGGGGGTTGAGGGGCAAACTTATAGAAGTTTATAAAATCATGAGGGGCATAGATAAAGTGAATAGCAAAGTTCTCTTCCTTTGAGTGGCAGAGTTCAAAACTAGGGGCATATTTTGAAGGTGAGAGGAGAAAGATTTAAAAGAGATCTGCAAGGCAACTTTTTCACACACAGGGTTGCTGTTACGTGCCATGAACTGCCAAATTAAGATGTATATACAGGTGTAACATTTAAAAGACTTTTGGACAAATATATACAGAGGAAAGGTTTAAGAGGGATTTGGGGCCAAACACAGGCCCATAGTTTTATTTGGGAAATATGGTTGGCATGGATGAGTTGAATCGAAGGATCTGTTTCTGTTCTGTATGACTCCATGACTCTATGACTCTATAAGTGATGCAGTGGGAAAAACTATATTAACTGCAAATGATGTTACTGCCTGAGGCATATAGGCAAAGGCATCAGACTTTAAGGAAGCAGCCTTGACAAGCATATATTGAATTTGAAAAGGTTAAGCAAATTAATTTTGACAGGTGGATGAGAGCACTAGAGGGTGAAACTATGTATGCAACTCTTAGAGAGGTTGTTCTCTCAGAAGAATTTAAAAACTCACTACCTTCTGTAATAACAACTCATGTTGAGGACGAAAGAGTTGTTACTGCTGGACAGGTAGTGATAATAGCTGATGATTACAAAGCTAAACCTTTTTCTCATCACCCTCATAAATTCAAAAGCTATAGAAAATGAGAGTGAAAGGAAGGCAAGTAGCCAAGGTAAGGAATGGGTAGCTGGTACTGTCCCACGGAGGTTTCCTCACATCAGAAAGGAAAGTTGAGAGTGGAGATGAGAATTTGAAGCCATGGTGTTTCCACTGTAACAAAGTGGGACACATTCATTTGTAAAGTTAGAAGTTGAAAGAGAAACTCATTTTAGAACTTATAAGAATGAGCCTGAAAAGGAACCTCAGCAGGAAAAGGATCAGATTGTAGCTTTGCCTATAACTAACAGACCGGAGGCAAACACTGCAGTGGCTTCAGAAGAAATATATAGGGTAAACGAGAGATATGAAAGGCTTTTACCTAAAGGAAAGCTAATCCCTTTTTCTTCTTTTCAAGCCCATAACTATTCTAAGGGGTACAGAGACTACTCAAACTTTCCTGCTGGAGAAGGATTTAGTTTTCTCTCCACACAGTTCATTGAAAGCCAACGTGTTGGTAAATGGGATAGGTGGAGAGTATATCACAGCTCCACGGTACAAGGTGCAATTACAATGTGGCTTGTTTTCTGGACTAGTAGTATTCAGGGTAGTTACAAAATTATCTGTGAATGGAGTTGGTTTACTTCTGGGGAATGATTTGGCAAGAATGAAAGTCATAGCTTTGCCTATAAGCACAGAAAGTCCAGTTGAGGCTAAAGAATAGTACAGTTGCAGGAATAGGTCCCACGCGTTTTTCCATCATGTGTGGTGATAGCTAAACAAAGTCCATCATTAAGGTTGCAGTAATACCACAAGCAGATATTCAGCAGCTGATATTCTATTTAAGAATGATGATAGCTCAAAGGAAGTAAAAACCAAAAGAACTGCGGATGCTGTAAATCAGGAACAAAAACAAAGTTGCTGGAAAAGCTCAGCAAGTCTGGCAGCATCTGTGGAGGAGAAAACAGAGTTAACGTTTCGGGTCCAGTGACCCTCCCTCAGAACTTAACTCTGTTTTCTCCTCCACAGATGCTGCCAGACCTGCAGAGCTTTTCCAGCAACTTTGTTTTTGCTCAAAGGAAGTGTTTGACATGTCTTTATTAACTGAGGCTCAGGAAGCAGATCCATTGTTAAGTAAGTTAGCAAAGACAGTTCACACTGAATCCAGGGCTGAAAGGGTATCAGAGTGCCACCAAATAAGAAACGGAGTTTTGATGAAGCAGAGATATTCTTTCAGATTTAGAACATAGAACATAGAACATAGAACATTACAGCGCAGTACAGGCCCTTCGGCCCTCAATGTTGCGCCAACCTGTGAAACCAATCTGAAGCCCATCTAACCTAAACTATTCCATTATCATCCATACGTTTATCCAATGACTATTTAAATGCCCTTAAAGTTGGCAAGTCTACTACTTTTGCAGGCAGGGCATTCCACGCCCTTACTACTCTCTGAGTAAAGAACCTACCTCTGACATCTGTCCTATATCTATCACCCCTCAATTTAAAGCTATGTCCCCTCGTGCTAGCCATCACCATCCGAGGAAAAAGGCTCCCACTGTCCACCCTATCTAATCCTCTGATCATCTTGTATGTCTCTATTAAGTCACCTCTTAACCTTCTTCTCTCTAACAAAAACAGCCTCAAGTCCCTCAGCCTTTCCTCATAAGACCTTCCCTCCATACCAGGCAACATCCAAATTTGCAGAAGTAGAATGGATGGCTGTTCATAAGACAGTGGGACTGCTCAGATATCCTAAGGAGATACTACGAGTAGCGCATGAAGTTCCTATGGCAGGACATGTAGGAACACGCAGGCAACAGATAACAGCTATTTTACATGGCCAGGACTTCATAAAGATGAAGTGTAGTTCTGTAAAACATATCGTACATATCAGGTAGTAGGAAAAGCTCAACGTGAAATCAAATCTGCACCTTTGATATCAATATCAGTTTCTGAAGAATCATTTAGTCAAGCATTAGTAGATTATGTAGGACCATTACTAAGAACAAAATCAGGACATCAGTACATCCTAATAATTATGGACATGACAACTTGATACCCAGAGGCTATCCCTTTAAGGATGAACACAGCCAGGGTAGTGATGGAAAACTTAACACTTTATTTTCCTGGTTTGGACAAACAATTGATATATCGTCAGAGCAAGGTTCTAATTTCATGTCTGAAGTTTTCCAGGAAATCATTAGCGGTTTGGGTATGAAATAATTGAAGTCGAATGCATTTCATTAGCAAACACAAAGAGCTTTACAGAGGTATAATCAGACTCTAAAATCCAAAATTAAGGCAAATTATCCTGAATGTCCACAGGACTAGAGATTCCCAAATAATGTCATTGATTTTAGCCTGTCTGAATTAGTTTATAGACATGAGATCAGAGATCATAGAGATGAACAGCAAGGAAGCAGACCCTTCATTTCAACTCGTCCATGCCGACCAGATATCCTAAATTAACCTAGTCTCTTTTGCCAGCATTTGGTCCATATCTTTCTAAACCCTTCCTATTCTTCTACCCATCCAGATGCCTTTTAAATGTTGTAATTGTACCAGCCTCCACCACTACCTCTGGCAGCTCATTCCATACGTGCACCACCCTCTGCCCCTTAGGTCCCTTTTAAATCTTTCCCCTCTCACCTTAAACCTATGCCCTCTCGTTTTGGACTCCCCTACCCTGGGGGAAAAAAACCTTGGCTGTTCACCCTATCCATGACCCTCATGATTTTATAAACTTCTGGAAGGTCACCCATCAGCCTCTGATGCTCCAGAGAAAATAGCCCCAGTCTGTTCAGCCTCTCCCTACAGCTCAAACCCTTCAACATCCTTGCAAATCTTTTCTGAACTCTTTCAAGTTTCAGAACATCTTTCCTATAGAATGGAGATCAGAATTGAACGCAGTAAAGGTCACCGATTCAAATCTGGGTGCCCCTTTTACACAGGCACCTTGACTCAACGTCAGCTGTGTTTCATTAAAATTAGAGAATTCATGAATGAGACAGATGAATCCTCAATGTTGGATTACATCTTTCTAGGAAGACTCACAGGAGTATGTAGTGAGCACAGGAACATTTCAAAGTCTCACACGTGAAAATGGGCAGATAAACATTCAACAACTGCAGAGGTTCAAGCAGGAGATGAAGTATTGGCATTTTTGCCTTTAAAAGGTGAACCTCTGAAAGTGAAATTCAGTGATCCACATAAAGTAACAAGAAGGTTTAGTAAAGTGATTTATCTATTGGGACAGTTAGGCAACGTGTCCACATATTTCGAGAAAGGACAACGGGAGGATCTTGTAAGACTACTGAGGAAGTATGAGGTAATCTATAGAGATGTACTACATTAGATAGTCTTGATACAGGAGAGTCAGGACCAATAAAACCTTATCAGCTGAACCCAGAAAAATAAGCTCAGGTGAAAACAGAGACATACTGGACAACCACATGATGGATCCTAGTCAATGTAGCTGGGTTTGACTGACAGTATTGGCTCCTAAACCAATGTATCAACTAGACTTTGTATAAATCATAGAAGGTAAATGTGATAATAAAAAGAGATCCATACTCAATTCCACAATTGGAAGACTGCATTGATAGGGTTGGCAGTGCCTTATTCCTTTCTAAGATTGATCTATTGAAGGAGTGTTGGAAAGTGCCTTTATCATCAAGGGATAAAAAAAACTTCTGCATTTATTACATCAAACAGATTAAACCAATGTTGTGTGATCCCAACTCCTCGCATCCCCAACTGTTCGTCATGCTCTCTATCTCCCATTTCCCCTTCCATTAACCCTCTCAAGTCTCTCTGCACCTTCCAGTATTGCTCCCCTGCCTTTCAGCCTCACTCTCCCCCAACACATTCTTTGCAGCCTTTACCTTACTTACCACACTTTGCAACCTCCCTCTCTTCCCCGCCTTGTGTAGCCTACATGTATCTCTTCCCCAGCAGTTTCCTTGTGCTTCCTTCCTGTCAGCCTGCCCTCTCAACCCCCTTGCAGTTTCCCTCTCTGTACCCCCAGGCAGCCTCTACCTCACAGCCTTTATCTCTCTCTCTCTCTATTTCTACTGTCCCCGCCCCGCAGTCTTTTGTTCTTATTAATATACACAACTCCAAACCTGTAACCTCTACTTTGATCCAAGTTCTCTTCCCACTCCTGCAGCCTCTGTCCCTAACCATCTTTCCCCTCCCTGACCTTTGCAATTTCCCCCTTTCTCTCTCTCTCTGTCTCTCTGTCTCTCGCTTCTCTTAACCCTGCAGATACCCTCTCTCCCTCCAGGCTTCCCCACTCAATTTCCCAAACTCTGACCCCTGCAATTTCCCCTATCTTGTGCCCCACCAGACACCTGCTGCCTTAATCGCTTCCTCCCACCCCATCTCCCCAATCTTGGTAGCCTCCATATCTTTGTTCGTCCCCACCCAGCCTGGGAACTTACACTTGCCCAGCCTGAATCTGCAAACACTGATTGCCATGACACACCACATTGCTGTTCCTCCAATCACAGGCTGATGCTGTCTCACGTTTCTGCTGATGGGCTCATTCTGCTGCTAGGTTCAGTGATTAACTTGTCAGCAGTAAAGACAGGAGAAAACCAGCCTGTGATTGGGAGGAGCAGCTTCTAAGAGACTTCATTCAATCTATGGCACTCTAGTGATTGAATTTTCCCAGGTGTTTTGGGTGCAATTTGTCATCTGCTCCCATGTGCTTTGAGTGCTGCTACATAACCCCCTCTCCTGGGTCCTGGTTAATGTGAACATTTTGGACATATTCATGGCAGACATGTATCACGATTGATCTCCATCAAGTACACCATAATGTACTAACATGTGCCTGAACTCTGTACCCTGGGTCTGCACCCTATCATTATGGAGCCTCAATCCTCACCGTCCTGTCTTTTGCTCCTTGTCTTCCTGGGAGTTTGAGCTCTGTTGGAAGATAGAATTCTGAGATCAAGGTTTAAATCCCATGCTGACAGAACACTATGCCATGGAGGTGGCATTATGTCACTGTAAAACCCTAATTGATATCCACATGATTGTATTTTCACCATTACATGGCTACAAAATAATGGGTAGGAACCTTAGTTTGAATTTTTCCTCTTTGGTCAAGGTATCCTAGATAATCGACATCTAAACTAGTATTGGATCTGAACTGAGTGAGTCCTTGTTGTACAAAGAGACTGTCATTGTAAGCCCAAAGAAAGCTGCAAATGAACATGCCCATGGATGCTGTTATTGTGCAGAACACACAGATGGGCTCACATGAGATATGGTGGCCATTTAAGACAATTTTTTTTGTTCTTTTGTAGAAATTAAGAATTAAACCCACCTTGAAATCAAAATCTGCTTCTGTGAAGTTCTTGTGTAATGCAGGAGAAAGGTATTGAACTGTTGTAACAATTATGCTGCAAAATAAATATATAAAAGGTAAATCTAAGGCCATTCAGATCTCAGAATTTCAATGATCAAACCACAGATGATATCCATTCGGCCTGCTGCATGTGTGTTGATGTGAACTCTTTAACCAGAATCAACTAGTATCATCCCTTCTCTTTGGATTTCTTTTCAGTAATTTTCAAACATACATCCAAATTTTCTTTTTTTTTTTAAAACTGATTTCATAGTCTCTGTCTCAATCCTCACTAGTGGTATTTTATATCTAGTACTATTCAGTATTACTTAGTAATACTTAGTATAAGAATAAGTTGTTTCTCTTCGCACTAGATTTTAATAATCCTGACATTACATCACAGCTAGGAAAAACAAAATCTTGGAACTGAACTAAGATAGATCAATAAAAAATAGTTTTGACAAAAGGGCCAACCTGAAATAATAACCTGCCGTTTCTCTTTCAGAATACTATTAAGCCTGTAGATATGTTATAATTGACCTCATTGTTCCTGGGTTAAGGAAGGAAGTTAGAGTCTTTCTTCCTGATTGCTAACCAGTTATCTGTGTGCATGTACATTTGTGAAGACACGTCTGTTCACGCTTAAAAGTGTACATAAGTGCATGCACAAATGTACACATATAGGGTCAAGACAGAATTGCATTCTGAGGACTGCATAGTTGACTGGCCTGCCAATATTTAGTGCCTATGCTTGCGCATAGAGAATGGAGAAGGAGGTGGTTAAGTGGATAAAGGGAGCCAAACTCTTTGGTGGTAAGAGATAGTAGGAACTGCAGATGCTGGAGAATCTGAGATAACAAGGTGTACAGCTGGATGAACACAGCAGGCCAAGCAGCATCAGCTGCTTGGCTTGCTGTGTTCATCCAGCTCTACACCTTGTTATCTTTGGTGGTAATTTGCTTTACCACCAAAGAGGTACAGTGGGATACCTGTGACCAGATATGTTTTAAATTGCTCTACATGTATTTACTTGAACTGCTGCAGGCAACTTACTTGCTGGTTAGAAGTCTCATCACCATCCAGTCACGTGGGTAGACACTCAGCTTCATTAAATTTCGGAACACACAGAATATTTTTAATAAGAAATCCTAAAAGGGAAAGGAAGAATGAAATAACTTGATGAGTTAACACTAAAGTATTATTTTGTTTATCTTTTTGTTAAATTCGTTCCTTATTTTGTAGTAGTTTTGATATGATCAGTGTGATGAGAATTCAGTGAACAGCAAACCACATAGTCTGAGTTGCCTCAGACATACTGCCTGTATATTATTAAACAAGGGCTTGTTTAGTCTCTGGCAGGTCAGTGATGACAGTTACATTGCTTGGAAGTACACAGGCATAGTAAAACGGAAAGGATATACCCAACCATGCAAAAAGCTAATAATACAATAAAATGCATGACAGGACATGGGGCAAGCATAAAGTTGCTTAGACAGGAGGCTAACTGGTCAATACAACCAACTGATTCACATAGACAATTTTCTATATCTACTTTTCTGGTAAACTGTTTGATGTGAAAGTAATGTTCCATTAAGTTTTAAATCATCAAGATTTAGAAGCAGAGGTTTAGAAGGCTTCACGGAAGAAAACCGAGCAGAACTTCAGGAGGAGTGTGACAGTAAATCAATTAGCTAGTTGTGGTTGGACTGTTCAACACTACTGCCATGAAGTCATTCACAAAATCCATGGAGATACCATTAAGCAGTTAACAGCTCGCAGTTACAACTGAGGTTTGCTACTTTAACACTGTGGACATTTTAGATTAAAAAGAATATACCATGCAATTTCTGGGATTTGTGATCAGCAGTAATTACTGAAGAGTAAGGAGTTGAAGTCTGCAATGCTTCACCTATAGTTTACAAAATGACTTTGGAGAAGTAAAGCTTTTAAGGCACTTCAGATGGGTTTTATTATTTTAATTGCTAGGCAAATTGGTGAAACTTGTGCAAGTTGCATAGCAACAGCCTCTGGACTACAACTGTTGTGTTTTCCAGTAAACTTTAGGGTCAGTTGAAGAAAGACTTCTAAGATGGGAAGGCCAGTTTCTGATTCTTCTGAAAATAGCAGAAACTCAAAAACAGAATCATCTACAAAGATATTTCTTAGTTGAAATATTGTTAAGAACCTAGTGAAGTCATTTATCAGGATTTTTAACTCACTCCCATCTGAACTGAAGTCTGATTTAAATGTCATCAATTTTCAGCATTGCTACCTTGATGACAAGAAATTAACTGGACTGTGAGGAGTCTTTCATTGTTTTGTCCTTTGATTTTGATCCTTGGCCCCATCAGGGTGTTTTCGACAAGGTGTTTACCAAAACTCACTTTCACAGCCATGTTTCCTTTCTTAGGGAGTGCCAACTAACTGACCTTCCCCTTTCTGACGGTCAATATACTGTCCTCGGCAAAAGACTCAGCTTCATACCCTTATGCCCCCATCTTAATGATTTCGGCTCACCATGACATTGAACTGCTTTTCGGTCGCCTCTGTCTCCGCGCTCACTTCTTCGGGCAGGAATCCTCACACCCCATTCCACTGATCCATTCACCTGTCTCCAGTATTCACCCTCCACTTGGACCCCATCCTCTGGCCTTTTACTTGCCCTCAATCTCTTCAAGGAAAACTGCTAGCACGACACTGGCTATCCCAATTTCTCTGCTCCTCTCACCCGCTCTAACCTATCCCCTTCTGAAATTGCCACACTTTGCTCTCTCAGGTCCAAACCTAACTTTGTTATCACATCCACTGACAAAGGTGGTGCCATTGTAGTCTTTACTTGCGGAGGCTCAACACCAACTCTTGGACACTGTCAGTGTGGAGTTTGCACATTCTCCCCGTGTCTGCATGGGTTTCCTCCGGGTGCTCTGGTTCCTCCCACAGTCCAAAGATGTGCAGGCTAGGTGGATTGGCCATGCTAAATTGCCCGTAGTGTTCAGGGATGTGTAGATTAGGTGGGTAATATGTGGATGGATCTGGGTGGGATGTTCTGAGGATCGGTGTGGACTTATTGGGCTGAAGGGTCTGTTTCCACACTGTAGGGATTGTATCACTTTTTTCTACCTCCCCCGGATAACAACTCCACGTCAAGCCATTGTTGCCAGGACTGTCACCGACCTCATTACCTCCAGAAATCTTCCCCCAACTGCCTCCAACCTTACAGTCTCCCAATCCCGAAGAGTCCTCTTCTACCTTCTTCCCAAAATTGAAAAACTAGGCTGCCCCACTAGGCCCCCATCATATCAGCCTGTTCCTGCCCCACCAAGCTCCTTTCCTCCTATCTTGAGTCCATCGTCCCTCCACTTATTCAGGCCCTGCCCATTACATTTGCAATTCCTCCGATGCGCTCCACCATATTAACAATTTTCAGTTCCCTGGCCCTAACTGCTTCTTGTTCACCATATATGTCCAATCCCTTTATATCTCTAGCGCCACTAGGATGGTCTGAGAGCTCTCAGCTTCTTCCTTGACCAGAGGCCTGAACAATCCCCAACTACCACCACTCTCCTCGACCTGGCTGAACTTGCTCTCTCACTGAACAATTAATTCATCTCACATCTGCCAAATCTAAGGAGCTGCTAGGGGCACCCGCATGGGTCCCAGTTACGCCTGCCTCTTTATGGGGTATGTGAAACAATCTTTGTTCCAGTCCTACACTGGCCCCCCTCCCACAACTCTTCTCTTGGTACATCAATGACTGCTTTGGTGCCGCTTAATGGTCCCGCCAGGACCTTGAAAAATTTGTTCATTTTGCCTCCAAATTCTAAACTTTATAACTTTTACATCATCCATTTCTGACACTTCCCTTCCTTTCCTTGCCCTCTCCGTCTCCACTTTGGGGAATAAACTGTCCACTGCCTCCATTACAAAGCCACTGACTCCCATAGCTACCTTCACTACAGTTCTTCACACCCCACATTCTGCAAAGGTTCTATCCCGTTCTCCCAGTTTCTTCACCTACATTGCATCTGTTCAGATGATGCCAACCTCCGACACAGCGCTGCTGGCATAGCTTTCTTCTTCTGTAACTATGGTTTCCTGCCCACCGTGTTTGACAAGACCTTCAACCACATCCGACCTATCATCTGTGCTTCTGCTCTTGCCCATTCGGATCACTCACAAAAACGTGATCGGGTTCCCCTTGTCTTCACTTTTCATCCCACCAGCCTCCGCATTCACAAAATCGTTGTCCGCCATTTCAGACAACTCCAATAGAATACCACCACCAAACACATCTTCCCTTCATTCCCCTGTCTGCATTTTGCAGGGATCACTCCCCCCGGGACATCCCAGGCCATTCATCAACCAGTGACACCACCACTCCCTTCCCACAGCACTTTCCCATGTAACTGCAGAAGGTGCAACACCTGCCCCTTCACCTCCTCCCTGCTCATCAACAAAGGATCCAAACAATCTTTCCAGCTGAAGCACCATTTCACTGTACCTCCTTCAATCTTGTGTACTGTATTCACGGCACCCAACGTGGCCAACTGTACATTGGAGAAACCAAATGCAGACTGAGTGACCACTTTACAGAACACAACCAGGCTGTGTGCAAACATAATCCCAACCTTCCCGTGGCCTGTCATTTTAACACAGCATCCTGCTCGCATGCCCACTTGTCTGTCCTTGGCATGCTGCAGTGCTCTAGTGAATCACAGCACAAACTGGAGGAACAACATCTCATCTTCAGACTGGGCACTTTACAACCTTCTGGAGTTAATATTTAGTTCAACACCTTCAAATCATGAACCCACTCACATTCGGTCTCTTTCTTTCAGCTTTACTTGTTGCATTCTCTGTTACCATGTCCTCTCTCCCCTCTCCCATTAGTTGGAGCAACAGCTGAACCAAATCAGGAACACTGCTAGAATTCAAAAAGACTGATGAAGTAAAATCAGGGCAAAGCAACGAGCCGATTGGTGGTTGGGGGATAAGTTGCTTTTGTCTGTTTTAAAGCTGCACAAGGAAAAGAGTTCCAGCTGCTTCTTTTCAATATAAAACTTAATTAATTTTCTACTTTAAATTTACAGTAAGCATTTTTCTTTTAACTAAAGATATGACAGGGCTCTGTCCCCTGTATTGCAAGGCCTGCAGTAGTGGGAAATCTTAGATACACCTGGCAGTCTGATGGACCACACCTGCAGGAAGTGCCACTGATTTGATCAGCTCAAACACTGGATTCTGGAGCATGAGTGATGTGGTATGTGAATAGCTTGTTTTTAGTTGCAGTTACCTTGCAACTTAAGGCAGCTTAGTCAAGAGAGGGAATGGGTGACCATCAGAAGGGCGGTAGTTAGGAAAGCCCCAGAGTGCATCTCACTCAAGAACAGTTTTTCTGAGTTTAAAAACGGTGAGAGTGATAGTTCCTCTGGGGAGTACAGACAGAGCACTGTTGCACAAGGTGGGAATATTGTGGTTGGATGGCTTGCCGAGCTGGTTAGCCTTACCTGTAGTTGCCTCTGTCTGTTCCCTTGCTGGAGTCTAGAAGCAAGTAAAATTATCTTATTGAAGCTTAGAAGATCCTGAGGGGACTTGGCAGGGTAGATGGAAAAAAGGATGTTTCCCCTTGTGCAACATAAAAATAAGGAATTTCCAACTTAAGATGGAAATGCTGAGAAATGATTTTCTGTCAGAGAATCATTAATCTGTGGAATTCACTTTCTAGGCAGAAGTCAATAGATTCATGACTTACATAGGAATTGAAGGGTATAGGGTAGGCAGGAAAGTGAAGTTCAAGCCACAGTCACAATGCTGGAGCAAGGTCGAGGGGTCGCATAGCATGCTCCTGCTCCTAATTTATATGGTTGTGAACGTCAAGTATCATCAACCATGAAATCAATGGTACTGTATAACACAATTAAAATTTGAAGAACATGGATATTCCCACCTGTAGAGAAGATAATGTTAGTCGATTATATGACAACATTTGATAATTAATATTCATCCTTTGTCTAAACTTCAGGTGTTACTGTAGTTAGTTGTTAGCCTTAAGTATTACACGAAAAGTACATTAGTAAGCTGCATCTTTTCACTGAAGATTTGTCCTACATTTAATTTGTTGTAGCCATCCCTCACTATAGTTAATAAGAAACATTATCTCAAAGGTCTAGGTATGTAACTGACACAGATATATTGTATGGCAGGGTGATGGGAACCAGAGCTATGGATCAGAGGTTGGGGTAGCTGGTACAGGCAGATACAGTATGCAGAGAGTCTGTGAGGAAGATTAGACAGTTGATAGGGCAAAGTTTCAGTCAGTGTAACAGGTTGAAGTGTGTCTATTTTAATGCAATAAGTGTCAGGAATAAGGGTGATGAACTTAGAGCATGGATCAGTACTTGAAGCTACGATGTTGTGGCCATTACAGAGACTTGGATAACACAGGGGCAGGAATGGTTGTTGGATGTTCTGGGGTTTAGATGTTTCAAAAGAAATAGGGAGGGAGGTAAAAGAGGTGAGGGAGAGGCATTGCTAATCAGGGATGGTATCACAGCTGCAGAAAGGGAGGTTGTCGAGGAGAGTTTGTCCACTGAGTCAGTATGGGTGGAAGTCAGAAACAGGAAAGGAGCAGTAACTTTATTGTGAGTTTTCTATAGACGCCCTAATAGCAACAGAGATACTGAGGGACAGATTGGGAGGCAGATTTTGGAAAGGTGCAGAAGTAATAGGGCTGTTGTGGGTGACTTCAACTTCCCTAATATTGACTGGAACCTCCTAAGTGCAAGTAATTTAGATGGAGCAGATTTTGTCAGGTGTGTCCAGGAAAGATTGCTGACTCAATATGTAGATAACTAGAGGGGAGGCCATATTGGATTTAGTGCTTAGCAACGAACCAGGCCAGCTGTCAGATCACTCAGTGGGACAGCATTTCAGTGCTAGTGATCACAACTCCCTGACCTTTACTATAATCATGGAGAGGGATAGGAGCAGATAGTATGGGAAAGTATTTAATTGGGGGAGGGAATTACAATGCTATTAGGCAAGCACTGCAGAGCATAAATTGGAAACAGATGTTCTCAGGGAAATGCACAACAGAAATGTGGAGGTTGTTCAGGGAGCACTTGCTACGAGTGCTGGATAGATTTGTCCCACTGAGGCAAGGAAGGAATGGTAAGGTGAAGGAACCTTGGATGACAATACATGTGGAACATCTAGTCAAGAGGAAGAAGGAAGCTTATTTAAGGTTGAGGAAGCAAGGATCAGACAGGGCTCTAGAGGTCTACAAGGTAGCCAGGAAGGAAATGAGGAATGGACTTAGGAGAGCTAGAAGGGGGTATGAAAAAGCCTTGGTGGGTAGGATTAAGGAAAATCCCAAGGCGTTCTATACTTATGTGAGGAACAAGAGGATGGCCATAGTGAGGGTAGAGCCGATTAGGGATAGTGGAGGGACTTTGTGTGCGGAGTCGGAGGTGGTAGGGGAGGTCCTTAATGAATACTTTGCTTGAGTATTCACCAGTGAGAGGGACCTTGACGTTTGTGATGACAGCATGAAACAGGCTGATATCCTCGAACAGATTGATGTTAGGAAGGAGGATGTGCTAGAAATTTTGAAAAACATGAGGATAGATAAGTCCCCTGGGCCAGATGGGATATATCCAAGGTTTCTACGGGAAACGAGGGAAGAGATTGCTGCCCCTTTGGCAATGATCTTTGCGTCCTCACTGTCCACTGGAGTAGTACCAGAAGATTGGAGGGTGGCAAATGTCATTCACTTGTTCAAGGGAAGGAATAGGGATAATCCTGGGAATTACAGACCAGTCAATCTTAGTTCTGTGGTGGGCAAATTATTGGAGAGGATTCTGAGAGATAGTATTTATGATTATTTGGAAAAGCACAGTTTGATTAGAAATAGTCAGCATGGCTTTGTGAGGGGCAGGTCATACCTCACAAGTCTTATTAAATTCTTTGAGGATGTGACAAAACACATTGATGAAGGTCGAGCAGTGGATATGGTGTATATGGATTTTAGCAAGGCATTTGATAAAGTTCCCCAAAGTAGGTTCATTCAGAAAGTAAGGAGGCATGGGCTTCAGGGAAATTTGACTGTCTGGATACAGGATTGGCTGTCCAATAGAAGACAGAGAGTGGTAGTAGATGGAAAGCATTCAGCCTGGAGCTCAGCGATCAGTGGTGTTCCACAGGGATCTGTTCTGGGACCTCTGCTCTTTGTGATCTTTATAAATGACTTGGATGAGGAAGTGGAAGGGCGAGTTAGTAAGTTTGCCAATGACACAAAGGTTGGTGGAGTTGTGGATAATGTGGAGGGCTGTTGTAGGTTGCAATGGGACATTGACAGGATACAGAGCTGGGCAAAGAAGTGGCAGATGGAATTCAACCTGGAAAAGTGTGAAGTAATTCATTTTGGAAGGTCAAATTTGAATGCAGAATACAGGGTTAATGGCAGGATTCTTGGCAGTGTGGAAGAACAGAGGGATCTTGGAGTCCACGTCCATAGATCCCTCAAAGTTGCCACCCAAATTGATCGGGTTGTTAAGAAGGTGTATGGTGTATTGGCTTTCATTGGCAGGGGAATTGAGTATAAGAGCCATGTTGTTATGCTGCAGCTCTATAAACCCCTGGTTAGACCACACTTGGAATATTGTGTTCGGATGTGGAAGCTTTAGAGAGGGTACAGAGGAGATTTACCAGGATGCTGCCTGGACTGGAGGGCAGGTCTTACGAGGAAAGGTTGAGGGAGCTAGGGCTTTTCTCATTGGAGTGAAGAAGGACGAGAGGTGACTTGATAGAGGTGTACAAGATGATGGGAGGCATAGATAGAGTGGATGGCCAGAGAATTTTTTCCAGAGCAGAAATGACTATTACAAGAGGGCATAATTTTAAGGTGATTGGAGGAAGGTATAGGGGAGATGTCAGAGGTAGGTTCTTTACACAGAGAGTGGTAAGTGCGTGGAATGCGCTGCCGGCAGTGGTAGTGGAGTCAGATACATTAGGGACATTTAAGCGACTCTTGGGATAGGCACATGGATGATAGTAAAATGTAAGGTATGCAGGGTAGTTTGATCTTAGAGTAGGATGACAGGTCGGCACAACATCGTGGGCCAAAGGGCCTGTACTGTGCTGTACTGTTTTATGTTCTATGTGCAGTCAGAGGGGAAACGTCACTGCTAAAGAATGGAACAATTTATTGGAACTGTTTTTGCATTTTGACTGTTATGCATATTGTTGGTGTCATGTAAACATGCTTTATGTCAATAATGATTTTTATTCTATGGATAAAAACCTGAAATCAACCTTTTTTCAAAAACAGAGATTAAAATATGACTTGAGCTCAGAGTCAACGATGGCTATCCAATTTGCATAACCCTATTCCCACAGTCTCATCCAATGAGGCCGAGGCACCATGTCTCAAAGAACCATCAAGGACATAACTAGGAGAATTTAATTGAGCTTCATATCCTGTTCCCTTTAGCAAGGAATCAAGGCAATCACCTAAGGTACTCAACTGGTAGAGATGAACTGGTTAACCTATTGCTTGGACAATGGGACACTGCATGAGACAGGGTTTCCAGTCAAGCTATAAGAGTTGTATGCTGGAACCTGTTCGCTTGAGCAATGGCATCCTGGCTGGGTAGGTGATCCCTAGAAACGAACATAATATGTCACAAGATGGAATAAAAGAGTAATAGCCATGTTTGAATCCCTGTGCAATGATCCAGAAACAACAGGATTCTGTGCGTGTTCTGCCTTTTCTGCAGTAACAGGACAAATAGCTGAGATGTTGATAAGGGAAAACCCAACTGGGGTCCCTCCATCCTTCCCCTTTTTTCAACCCACCTTACAAATTTTAGAACCCTGCTTGAAAATGGTGACCAGTCAGGGACGCATCTGCTGCAGACAGAGACTGCAATACTGTCTCTAGAAGAAAAGCCATATCAGCCAGCTACATCATTAAATTGCATCCACCAAGGAAATAGCAAAACCACAAAACTCATTCTGAAGCCCGCCAAGTCATCAAGGTCCACAAACTGTATACCACTTTTATTTCCAGTTTTTCCAGAAACTTCTGTTTTGTACCCCTGTTATTTCTCTGGACTCTAGTTCAATTAATCTATCCTTCCTCATTTTGTAAATGGTTTACAAAGTAATTGTGAGTGTATTTTTTTTTTACACTTAGATAGGATCAAGTACATTGAACTTAACTTCTTTTGTAAAACTGAATAAAGCCTGTCTGTTTGGTTCTTTTATAATTGTAGTGTGTAAACAGTTAGATACCTACAGAACCAGCAAATATACCCTTTTCAAAAAATCTGAGATATGTAGAAAAAGAGGGGAGCTACTTGAACCCTTCACACCTGATTATAACACTGGCCAGATACACAGTAAATTTCCCAACAACTATCCTCAATCCAAAATTTAGGAAAGATCTACAACCACCACATTCCCCCCTTCCCAATGCCATAAAGCCAATAATGATCTTTTTGAGTGCAATTGATAATCGTGTAATAATTCTAGGCATTGGCTTTTGCTGTGGATATGGGTCCACACTTGGAATTGGGTTCAAACTATTCAATTTTTTTCTTACAGCTGGCTGATATTACAGATGGATACATGATTCTCCCAATGTCTGCACTTCGTATTAGAAGTGGCCTGGTACTCAGGAACCAACAAGAATATGCAACTGTATAAATCTGGTATATGCTTAAGATTAAATGTAAGAAACTTGTTCCCTATGATTGATCTCCATGGGGTTTATATTATTCCAAAGAATGACACACAATGGAAACAAAATTAAAAGGACAATCCAGTACCATGCTTTGAGTGTGCAAAATGCTGATCAGAGCTTATTCCCAGGGGCTGGAGAACATTGAGGTGATCTTGCTTTTTCTAATACCTATATTTTCACTTAAGCTACTCACAGAAGATTGAAAGTCAAATTATTTTTACCTTGAGCTCCTCCTTGCTCTGGAAATTATCAAGCAATTGTTGATAGTGGTTATCTGCCATTTGCCGAAGTAGGGACAGTAGACAGGTTACATACTCCCCCTAGGGAACCAGAGCAAAGTGTAACCATCAGTGTCTGAGATCATGACACAGCATATGGTACACCCAGTCAAAGGGGTTGAAATGGTTGTAGCAAGACAATGACGCACATAGAGTTTTATGGATTTATTATGCAATTACATGCCACATCTTTGATAAACTGCATAAAAAACACTGTATTTAGTAGGTCATAAGGGCTCCAGCTCAACTGACGTTTGAGGCATGGGGAGTTAGTCTTCCCTATTTCACAGCTCTCCAATCTTAGTCTCCACGCCCTGGGAGGAATGTAATGAGAAAGAAACTTATTCTTATTTGAAGTGAAAAATAGGAGGCTGCTTATTGCAGGAAATGTTACTTAATCCCAGGACAGTATCAAAAGGGAACAAACACACTTTCATTTATTTCATTTAATTTATTTTGCTGTTTTTAAAAATATCTATTATTCTTAAGTTTCCCCACTGATACAGTTAAGCATAAAGCTACACTGAACAGAGATAGTAGGAACTGCAGATGCTGGAGAATCTGAAGAAGGGTCTAGGCTCGAAACGTCAGCTTTCCTGCTCCTCTGATGCTGCTTGGCCTGCTGTGTTCATCCAGCTCTACACCTTGTCATCTCAGCTATACTGAACAGATGGGTCCAAAATGCAGTCTGAGGTTTGTACTTGGCTGACTGTTTCCAAGGCAGCAGTCACAGTGCTATAATTGGTTTCAGAAGCCCTGGGCTAAGAAAGGGAAAAATATGGGGATAGTACATTTTTATGGAAGGATGAACTAATTGGGTTGAGTGGTTTCCTGCATCTATACTTAGCTTTGTGGACTTTATAAAAGCAGCCAGCCTACAATTTTTGCTTATACTAATTTTGTAAAAATTGTTCAGCTGTCATTTAACACATTTAGGTCAGGGGAATAACTGGAAGTCAATCATGAAATCAATGTCAAACTTTTATCCAAATACAACAACAGTAGATTAATCAATTTTTTTTTAGGAAGTCTGGTAAACATTACAGAAATGTGCACCCAATCGTTATCGTTCTCCAGATGATTTATTGCTTAAAGAGGCATTGTCATCAAATTGCCCAATGAGTGCTTTCTAATTTTATATGAACACCAAAGGATCACTCGTTTATAGAATGACCAGCTCTTTATTGTACTTGGGGTACAAGTATTCCAGGAAAAATAATTTAAAGAATATTACGTTGAAACAAAATAATTTCTCATTATCAACCAACTATATTGCATCATAAAAATCATGCTTGCCTGATGACAAAAATCATGGCTTAACTCCTTGGATCCTGTCAGATAACAATGCATCTTCAAGTATTAGAATGCAGTCAATCTAAACATACCCAAATATGGAGTGTAGATGAAGTACAAACATGAGATTTTGAATTCATACACAGTCTTGCAGTCAGAAAGGCTTGTGGGATGTGGGTTTGGGAGGCGGGAGGGAGAAATCCATGCATGGGTGAGAACTATTAAAAAGGATCGTTAGTTACTAACAGTTATCTCTGCCGTGCACTGTGGGCAACGCTGTCCTCTTACCGCCTCCGCCATCTGGGACTTATTCATAATAGCAAGCAGAGTCTGTAGCAAGACGTCAAGAAGGCTCTCAACCATCATCTCCACCTCTTCTGACACTGAGCACTCCTGGACCACAGCACAATGACAGTTAATACATCAGAAGCACATATATAAGATTTGTGAGATAATGATTCTTAGCAAGTTACCTAGTACTGTAACATTCGTGGTCTACTAACAGCAAGTTTTAACATAATGAGAAACTCTTTCATTTTTAAATTATTTTTGATAATGTTCCTATGAAGTGTTACGGGATGTTTTGCTGCCATAAATGTGGTGTGTAAATGTCAATTGTTATTGTTAATGAACAGATTAAGTAGTTAAGGTTTAAAAAGGAGACTGCTTCTTTGTTAATGATAAACCAGAGGCAAACAATCTTTGCAATTTATGCAGGAATATTGGTCACAAATTAGAAAATAGAACATTCTATTTGATTGGAATCACCATGATTAAAATTGTGAACAAATTTGTGACGCATGCTGAGCAGGCTCATACATATTTGTACTCATATTTAGAGTGTCTAGGAGATGGTATTTTTGGAGCAGCTTATGGTAGACCCCACTAGGGAACATGCAATTCTGGATGTAGTGATGTGTAATGAGGCAGACTTGATTAGGGTGCTGAAGGTGAAGGAACCCCAAGAGGGCAGTGACCATAATATGTCAGAATTTACCCTGCAGTTTGAGAGGGAGAAGACTGAACCTGATGTAATGGTATCACAATTGCAAAAACATGAGGGAGGAGCTGGCCAAAGTTGATTGGAAGGAAAGATGGTGGAGCAGCAATGGCAGGAGTTTCTGTAGGTAATTTGAAAGACACAGCAGAAATTCATCCTAAGGAAGAAGAAACATTCTAAAGGGAGGATGATGCAGGAGCCCTTTTCAAGAGGGAGGAAGGCAAGAAACAGGAAACTAGAGGCCAGTTAGCTTGACCGTGGTTATTGCTAAGATATTAGAGTCCATTATTAAGAATTGCGTTTGTGGAAGAGTATGGTAAAATAGGGCGGGAGTTGCATGGCTCCGTCAAGGGCAGGTCATGCCTGACAAATCCATTAGAATTCTTTAAGGAGGTAACAAAACAAGTTAGACAAAGGACAGCCAGTGGATGTTGTTGCTAAGTTTGCAGATGACACAAAGATAGGTGGAGGGACAGGTAGTGATGAGGAAGCACGATGGCTACACAAGGACTTGGACATACGAGGCGAATGGGCAAAGAAGTTACAGATGGAATACAATGTGGCAAAGTGTGAGGTTATACATTTTGGTAGGAAAATTAGAGGTGTAAACTATTTTTTAAATGGGGAAAAGCTTTGGAAATCTGAAATGCAAATGGACTCAGGAGTCCTAGTTCATGATTCACTTAAGGTTAACATGTAGGTACAGTTAGTGGTTAGGATGACAAATGCAATCTTGTTATTCATTTCAAGAGGGCTAGAAAATAAGAGCAGAGATGTACTGCTAAGGCTGTAAAGGGCTCTGGTCAGACTGGATTTGGAATATTCTGAGCAGTTTTAGGCCCTGTATCCAAGGAAAAATGTGCTGGCATGGAGAGTGTCCAGAAGAGGTTTACAAGAATGATCCTGAGGATGAAGGGCTTGTAATATGAGGACTCTGGGTCTGTACTTGATGGAGTTTAGAAGGATGAGGGGGATTTGACTGAAACTTACAGGATGCTGAGAGGCTTGGATAGAATGTATGTAGAGAAAATGTCTCCACTAGTAGGCACCCAGGGCACAGACTCGGGGTGAAGGGACAACACTTTAGAACTGAAATGATGAGGAATTTCTTCAACTAGAGGGTGATGGCTCTTTGGGACTCAGAGTTCTACAGAGGGCTGCGGAGGTGAAGTCGCTGAGTGTATTTAAAGCAGCGATAGGTCTGTTCTTGATTAGTAAGGGGATTAAGGGTTACAGAGAGAAGGCAGGAGAATGGGGTTGAGAAACATATTACCCATGATCAAATGGCGAAGCAGATTCATTGGGCTGAATGACCTAATCCTGCTCTCATATCTTATGGTCTATTTCTGTTTTAATATATGTATTTGAAACCAAGGAAAGGAAACACAGCTTTTGCATGTAGTTATGTCATTGTCTATAAAGATATGAAAGCTATTAATCATTCTGTTTGGTTGATTTCTATATGGAAAGAGAACTACCTCAAGCAGGTCAGGCAGATAAAAATTTTGCATCTGAATGGTAAGTTTTCAGTCCTGACAAGGCCATAATGAGCTCTGTGGGAATTTAAAGCTCATAAATTCTATGTTCGTCAACTCATCTCAGAGGAGAACCTTTGAGACTACATTGTGTTTATCAAGATAGTTAAGAAGGCTTATATGATTATTTAAAAAAAAAACTGTAGAACGAAAACTGAAAGCAGCAATCTTAAAAGGATAGCTCAACCCTTTATGAACTATTACCAGTTTGAATAGTTTAATATTTTTGCCTCTGTTCTCTTTTGCTTCCAAGGTTCTTGTTTAATTGTAAGTAAGTGGTTTAGCTCAGACAGTTTAATGATATTTAGCATCTTATAATCCAGCAGATACTGTGAGCAGCCGAAGAATTTACAAAATTTGTTTGTAGGATGTGGTTAATTCTAATAAGATTGCATTGATGGTGAATCCTATTGTGGTGGTTGTGATGGTTGTGATGGTTGTGATGGTGGTGCTGGAGGTGGTGGGGGGTTTCCTTGAATTGCTCAAGTCCAGATTGCATTAAGTAGACAATTTCCAGATTTTAGCCTATCAGTGATGAAGTCACAAAATATATCTAAATCAGGACAGTCTGTGACCCTGTCCTTCTTAGTAGCAGAAGTCATATGGCTGCGATATACTCACGAAGCAAGCTTGGCATGATGCTGCAGTGCAATGTGTAGACAATATATATTGCAGCCACAGTTTAGATGTGTTACAAAGGTTGGATAATAAGTTTAGTGGGCAAGTTCAGTTGGACTGTTTGTCCTGAATGATGTTGAACCTCTTAAGAGTTTTGTTGCAGCTGTGCCTATTCATTCCATCACACTCTTGATTTGCATTGTGTAGATGCTAGAAAGACATTGATGGATCGGATGTCAAACCACTTATTGTAGATTATTTAGAATCTCTTTCTCTTTCATGGCCATAGTATTGATATAGTTGATTCAATGACATTCTTAGTCAGTAATGACCACAGCATTTTAAGAGCAAAAGCCTCAGCAAAATGACAGTGCAATTGAAGGTCACATTGCATTTTTTTCATGCTGAAAATGGATATTGTTCAGTTTTTAGGTGGTGTAAATGTTACTTGTCAGCCAAGCTTCAAATTGTCTAAGCTTTTTTAGGCTGGTATGGGCTGTTGATTCCTAACATTGTAGAATGATCAGCCACCATTTATAAGATGGAGAGAATATCGCAGCTAAAGATCTTAAGATAGCTGGTTTAAGAACAATGCCATTAGAAACTCTGCCAGTGATGTTGTGGCTGTGATGCATGTTCTGCAACACCAGGTTTCCTATTCACTTCAGTACTTGCAAGGTCTCCCTTGGATCATACATATTTAAACAGGTTAAGTAAATAGGGAAAAAAGTTGGCAAATGAGTATACTGTGGGAAAAGTGTGAAGTTGTTCATTTTGGATGGGAGAATAGAAGAACAGAATATAATTTAAATGGAGAAAAACTGCAGAAAAATATAACAGAAGGGATTTGGGGGTACTTGTTCATGAAAAACAGAAAGCTAGCACACAGGTGCAGCAGTACTCAGAAAGGCTAATGGAATGTTGGTGTATAAATAGGGCATTCTTTCTTACTGCAACTGTACAAGGTACTGGGGAGACCACATCTGGAGCACTGTGAGGAACTTCGGTCCACTTATTTAAGGAAAGATATTGTTTCATTGGAAACAGTTCAGAAAATATTCACTAGTATGATCCTAGTATAGAGAGATTCTCTTATGAGCAAATGCTATACAGGTTGGGTTGCTATTGACTGATTTTAGAAGAATGAGAGGTGATCTGAACAGTCCAGTTCTGAAGAAGGGTCACTGGACCTGAAACATTAACTGTGCTTTCTCTCCACAGATGCTGTCAGACCTGCTAGGTTTTTCCAACAATTTCCATTTCTGTTTCTGATTTCCAGTATCTGCAGTTCTTTTTCTTTGTCAACTGTTCATTAATTGGATTTAATTGTTTCCAAGCAGTGATCATTAACTTGTGCTCCTACACATAGAAACAGACTAAAACTGTGATTTTTGGATTAGGAGCTGCAAATCTGTAATGTGTATGTCTTTAAAACAATGTTTACAAGACTGGTTTCAGTTCTATTTTTCGCTGGCTGGCTTTCAAGATTTTAATAGAACAGCAGAAAATGGTTTTCTAAATGTAAAGGATGGAAACTAAGAGAAAACAATCAGACGAAAGTAAAATCTAGAAAACTAAAAGCCTAGTTAATATTATGGAAAATGACAGAAAGGAATTGTAATTTGTTGAGGGTATGAGTACTCTCTGTGAAATTTTCAGAAGCTGAACCATATGACAGTAAAAGAATAAAGTGGATGAGTGAAGATTTTTCTGCCTATCAAGGCAGGAACCAAGGCATGGCCTTGACACTTCCTAGAAGTAAAATCAGAAATATTTTGCAAGATGGATACCTATTAATAGGATAGTAAGAAAGATTCAGACCTTTTATTTGAGCTCTTGGAGGAAATTTACAAGAAAGTTAATTTGTTTATCACCTATGAGGCATGGGCAGATTTGATTGATTTTAGAAAACTAAAGGCTATTCCATGACCACCATAAATTTTAACTAATTACATAAACACTTGAGAAAATTAAATTTGGGGATTCCTTGATCAGTACAGTGTTTAAATTGCTGAATTGTGCTAAGGTGTCTCAAATGAAGAGGCAAATAACTTTATCTGGTGTTCAGCCTTCAGAACAGATAGGACCTTTGGCAGATCTGAGAATTACAGCAGAAGACCTGGAACATAAATAATAGCTGCATAAATCCAAGGAATACACTAGAAACACACAATAGTTGCTTCAGATATGATTTGAAGTATTGATTTGAAGCATTGTTGTGATTAACTCTTCAAAGTGAAGAGGCAGGGTCCTCAAAATGACATCCTATTAAGAGAATTCTGAGCAAAAGGATGAAGATAATGATGAATTTGAACAAATCAAACTGGTCACAGGGAGGTTCAGTCCTATGATAATGTGTTAGTCACATACTCCTTTAACTGTGCAGTACTAGATATTACTTGTAGTACAAAAGTACATGAACAGATTGGTTAAAATATTAATTTAGCTCATTAAGTAGTGAGAATTGATGAAGGATTAAGAGATATAAAACCTTAGGTTTGGTGATGGCCAGTTTTAGGACACTAAAGACAATTATAATTCCATGTAAAAGTAAAAACAATCCCATGTAAATTCAATTTTAAAAGTAATGCCATTGCCTCCAGTGAGGTATTTGCCCTGTTGAGTTATTTCTCCATGAAAAACGCATAAATGAAAAACATGGAGTATGATAAGGTATTTATTGTTGGAAAGTCAACTGATCTGCAGGTTATCCTGTCAAGACATTACTGTATCTGCCCATTCCCCCCAAAAAAACTTTGATGTCTCTCATTATCTAGTGCTAACCATGGTAATCTCATTCCTGTCCAACTCACTCATTCCCTTGCTGAACATGTGGATTCAAATATTAGAACAGTTGTCAAAGCCGTTCTAACATCTACCCCTGGTATGTCTGTTGACTTAGGAACAAGGCCTTGCTATCTATGAAATAACAATGGATCTCTGAATTGATATCATGGCCATTACAGAAACATAGGAAGGGTGATGATATCTTTACCCTTAAGCTTCTCTGCTTAGATCTTCTAATACCTGTCCCAGTGAGATTACCACAGTTGGTGGTTTCACTTTTATCACCAGATATAAATGGTTTGACTGCCTAATTCTCTGGCACTTTCTCCTTCTTTGACCATATCATCTTGATCTACCTCTGAACCAAAATCTTCATTTTTTACTCCCCTCCCAAGTTTGAAAAAATTTGCTCACTTAGATATCTGTACTGCTTTCTTCCTTCATGTTCTATCAAATCACTTATTTTTTATGGAGATTTGAACTACCACCTCAACTCACTGTATTCTTTCTCTCCTCTCTGAATTATCTTCTTCTTATCCACATTAAATGTCTTCATTTATTTAAACTCCACCAACTCATAATCACAGTCATCCTTTTAACCTTGCCATCTCAAGTGGTCTCGCTTGTTCTATCATATCAATAACAGATAAGCCCATCTCTAATAACTTTCTACTCTCATTCCCTATCCACATCTCCTTCCAAGCTCCAACCCTACCATCTTCTGTATGTGATCATGAAAACAGAAACTATCCCAATTGTTAAAAAGCGGAGGCCAACTCCCCCTCCCCCCAACCCAGCACTCTGATAACTAAAACTGAAACAGCCAGAGAGGCGCGCCTTGCTCTATAATCTGTTAAAAGAGCCCCCAATCTGTTATAAAGAGTGGTTAAATAAAAGAAACCCCTGGCAGTCACTTTATAATCAACAAGTAATAATTTATTTATCTAACTTTAACAGTGAACACATTGATTAAACTATTAACAAACATAATAAATCCCTTCTAACTACTAACTATTCCCAAATAAAACAAGATTGTAATGATATGCTGTTCCAATAAATACAACGCCCACTTACATAAAATAAAATTTAAAAAAATTAGAATTTAGTCTTTCGAAATGACAGTTAGGTTGTAGCTTCTGAATGTTCTGTGTCTTCTCCGGCGAATTCTTCTGTCAGGAATGCCTTCTTGAATATGCTGTCACCTCTCAAATCTGTTCAGAAAGTTCTTGGAATTCCATGTTTGAATTTCGCCAAACCAGCATCTGCCCTTGCTATAGTACTGAAACAGCTCTTCTCAAAGTTATAATTAATATCCTATTTGACTCTGACAAAGGTAAACCAGTCCTCCCATCCTTCTTGAAAACCGAAAGAACTGCGGATGCTGTAAATCAGGAACAAAAACAAAGTTGCTGGAAAAGCTCAGCAGGTCTGGCAGCATCTGTGAAGGAAATAACAGAGTTAACGTTTCAGAGGTTCTGAGGAAGGGTCACCGGACCTGAGATGTTAACTCTGTTTTTTCCTTCACAGATGCTGCCAGACCTGCTGAGCTTTTCCAGTAACTCTGCTTTTGCTCCCATCCTACTTGACCCGTCTGCAACCTTTGACACAACTCCTTCCACCATCTTCACCCAATATGAGATATTCTGTCTGTCTGGTTTCACTGCTATTCGTCTAATTATAGCCAGAGTGCCAATTCCAATGTTTTTTTTCTCTTCTTCCGTACTGTTATATCTAGTATCCCCACAAGGATCTATACTTGGCATCCAATGTTTCGTCCGTATGCCGTCATTTGGCAGTATCCAAAAACACAAATGTTAGCTTTTCACATGTATGCCGATGACTGCCAGCTTTACCTCACTACCATCTTTCCTGACTCTTCCACCGTTGCTGAGTTATTAGACGGCTTCTCCGATATCCAATCCTGGATGAGCAGAAATGTCCTCCAATTAAATTTTTGAAGAGTAAAGCCATTGTTTTAGGTTACTGTTCCAAACTCCTCTCACTTGCTTTCAATTCCATCCCTCTACTTGACAACTGTCTGAAACTTAACCAGACTGTTTCCAATCTTGGTGTCATACCTAACCTGGAGAGGAGCATTTGACCACATATTCACATCATTACCAAGATCATTTTTTTCCACCTATCTAAGCTCACCTGACCACACCTGCCTCAGCTAACCTTTAATGAAGCCTTCATTTCACCTTGTTATGTCTAGACTTTATTATTCAATTGCATCTCTGGCTGGGGTTCTACATTTTCCAATGTAACAACTTGAAGTCATCCAAAACTATGCTGTTTCTGTGTTAACTTGCACCAACTCCTATCCATCTGTCATCCCTGTGAGCACTGACACCTACTGGCTCATTCAAGCAACCTAACTGCCTTTAAAGATTTTAATTTCAAATGACTTTAATGCTTTTAAATAATTTAAGCATTCTTAATTCTTGCTTTCAAATCTCTCCATTGTCTTTTCTTTCCTTGTCTCTATTAACTCCTCAAATCTTTGATGCTTTCAGGCCCTTTGAATATTCCCAATTTTAATCACTCCATCGTCGGTTGTCATATTTTCAGTTGCCTTGGGCCTAAGCTCTAGAATTTTCTCTTAAAACTTTTCCTCCACTGTACTGCACATTTCTTCTTTAACAAGATCCTTGAAACGTACCACCTTTTTCAAAAAGATAGAGGTCATCTAACTCAGACAGTCATAGAGTCATAGAGTAATACGGCATGGAAACAGACCCTTCAGCCCAAACTGGTCCATGCTGCCCACTCAGCTAGTTCCAATTGCCTGCATTTGGTTCGTATCCCTCCAAACCCTTTTCATCCATGTACCTATCCAAATGTTTTCTTAAATATTGCTATTGTACCTGCCTCAACCACTTTCTTTAGCAGCCCTTTCCAAATATGCACACTCTCTGCATGAAGAAGTTTTCCCTCAGGTCCTTCTTAAATATTCTCCCCTCACCTTAAACCTATGCCCTCTAGTTTTCAATTCCCCATCCCTGGAAAAAAGGCTTTATGCATTCATCCGAACTATGCTCCACATGATCTTGTGCAAATCAGTAAGGTCACCCTACATTCTCCTACATTTCAAGGAATAAAGTGTTATCCTGGCCAACTTCTCCCTATAACTCAGGCCTACTAGTCCTGGCAAGATCCTTGTAAATTTTCTTTGCACACTTTCCAGTTTAACTACGTCTTTCCTACAACAGGGTGACCAAAACTGTACACAATATTGCAGACGTTTCATTACCATGCTGGGTAGCATCCTCAGTGCAGCACTGAGGATGTTACCCAGCATGGTGACGAAACGTCTGTGATACAAGAAACCAGCTCGGCGAGCCAACCAACCTCAACACCCACAACCCGAGCTACAAATCTACTCCAAAACCTTACTGTACACAATACTCCAAGTGCAGCCTCACCAATGACTTATACAACTGTAACAATAACATCCTAACTCCTACACTCAGTGCCTCAACCAATGAAGGCCAGCATGCTAAATGCCTTCTTCACCACCCTGTATATCTGTGATATCACTTTCAATGAACTATGTACTTGTACTCCTAGTCCCTCTGTTCCTCAACACTCCTCAGGACCTTACCATTTACTGTGTAAATCCTACCTTAGTTTGACTTTCCAAAGTGCAACACCTCACGCTTATCTTGCCTTGTACATTAACATCCGGATCATGTATGTAAATAACAAAGGTCCCAGCATCGACCCCTGTGGTATACAACTAGTCACAGGACTCCAGTCTGAGAAACAACCTTCAATCATCACCCTCTGTTTCCTACGATCGAGTCAATTTTGAATTCACTTAGCTAACTTTTCCTGTATCCCATGCAATTTAACCTTAATGACCAGCCTGTCACGTGGGACCTTGTCAAAGGCCTTACTAAGGTACATATAGACAACATCCACCGCCCTATCCTCATCAAACCTCTTGGTTACACCTTTGAAAAATTCTAAAAGATTTGTCAGACACGACTTCCCATGCACAAATCTATGCTGACTATCCAAAGGTTGGTTGATCCTGTCTCTCAGAATCCTCTCCAATAACTTGCCTACTACTAATTTCAGGCTTACTGGCCTGTAGTTTCCTGGCTTGTCTTTGCTACCTTTCTTAAACAATGGAACAACATTAGCCATCCTTTAGTCTTCCGGAACTTCACCAGTGACTAAAGATGAAGAAAAAATCTTTGCAAGGGTCTCTGCAATTTCTTCCCTAGCCTCCCACAATGTCCGAGGATGGACTTGATCAGGCCCAGGGGATTTAGCCACATCAATGTGCTTCAAGGCTGCAAACACCTCCTCTCTGGTATAATGTGTGGTCCAAAACATCCCTACTTGTTTCCCTTATGTCCTTAGCATCCATGATTTTCTCCTCAGTAAGCACTGAGGAGAAATATTCATTAAAAATCTCCTCCAACTCCTGGGGCTCCACACATAGGCGGCCATGCTGATCTTTAAGGGAACCTATTCTCTCCCTAGCCACCCTCTTACTCTTAATATAGCCATAGAATCTCTTGGGATTATCTTTAACTTTATCTGCCAGATCCACTTCATCCTTTTACTGACAAAATAGAAATCAAAAAGAAATATCTAAGTTTGTGGACAATTTGCTCACCTTTACATCAAAGATTAAAAATCCCATCCTGCCGTTCTTGATAATGAACAGTACACAAGGCTAACAGAAGAGATTAGTGGGTAATATGAAATCATTATTACGTGTTAAGAGATACTGCCATGTCTTACTGCAAGACTTCCATTGGCAGATATTTAAGCAAGCAAATTGTCACATATCAAAAGGAATGGGACAAAGCCAGAAATTATGTTCATTCTATATTTTATAGACCTAGCAGTCAGATATTGTATTTCTAGAATAATACATTGCAAATACAAAAGGGTTATTACAGACAAAATCGTAGATAAGTGGATAGAGGCTGAACTTGGGATACCTGCTAAGTTTCTACCTTATAATGGAAGACATTTTGCCAATAACAAGTGCAAAGAAATGTGAGTATATGGTTATGGTCATGAATGCCTCAACTGAAAGTAATTTCAGCAACAGACTTTGTGAAATAAATTATTATAAAACATTTAAAAGCTATATGTGCATGAGACAAGACTGCGGTCTTGAAGAAAATTCAGAGAATACTGAGGCACCATGTAAGATCATCCATGAGGAAAATTCAGAAAATTTGTTGTACTGTAAGTGAGGGTCATAAAGGATTAAAAGGCCCAGTAAGGTAATAAGTTATGATGGTAAAACAACTCTTAATAACGTGATCTCCAAGTTTGAAAAGGTTCATTCCTCACCCTTTCATCAGAATTAATTATAAAATTTCATACTCCTAGCAATTGATATAAGTGAACAGGGTTCCGTGTGCTTTAAATGCATATGTTCTTTGTGATGAAGGTCCTGAGGAACAGAATACAGTAAATCAATGTCTGGAAAATGGTAATATGAAGGAGAATGACATACAGGACAAATCTATCATATTCACAGTATGATGAACTCAGTACTTGGAAAAAAGCTTTGTAAGATATCTCTTTAAAGCCAATGAGAAACTAAGCTAACATTGGAAAGATGAATTCCTGACTATGAGTTCATTAGACTGCTAACAAATTATCCTAGCTTGAGGTTACTAAGGAGAAAATGTTTAGGCAAGATGCAATACCATATACTTGGCTGTGATTTAACATTGCCATGGAGATGGGGGTTTGCTGATCAGAAAGATCAATTACAGTGAATAGATAGATTTAGAGCACAGATCGTGAATAGGGCAATTTTTATTATTATTGTTTCATTTCTGCCAGAGATTGTTTAACAATGTTTATTAAGGGGTTTGGATAACAGATTCTCTGGGGGAATTTGTATCATCAGGACTGGCCTGAACCTAGCTAATTAGGGTTTCTAAGACTGTACTATTGGTGTTAATTGTATCCAAGGCTCTTGGATAGAATAGAATTGCGCAGTGAAAGCAACTCAAAAATCAAATCCATTAAGTAAGAAAGTGAGAAACCCTATATACTGTATGCTGAGTTGAATGTATTGTCAGATTGCATACAGGGCCACAGTTATTTGGGAAGTATCACAGTACTTGTAACTGTGCTGGAAATCTATGCGATATCAGCTATTCACAGTGAAATTCGTCTATTCGAGTAAAATGCAATTTGTCCTTCACTGTGTGATGTAAGTTGCGTGATTTATATATATTTGAATATCATTTAATTTTGTGCTTGGATTTTGACCTGCTGGCAAGTGGATTTTGGTTTGTATGAATAAAGGATTAGCTTGTCAATATTTCTAGAATCACAACTTTTTTAAAACCAATGAGGTGGAGTCCCTGGGGTGACATTGGGAATATGTTTGCATTTGGGAGAGTTTTACAAGCAGACACAGTAAACATTGAGGAGCATTAGCCTGCTTTCCGTTTAGAAGGATCTGGAAACAATTCCTTAGAAAAAAATCCATAGCTTGGAAAGCTTTTGTTTTTCAGTTCACAGATGTTCTGGTGGAAGTTAAGGTGCATGAAACAGTTTCCCCTCAAGAAAGGAGATAGTTTAAACTTAGGAAATAGGTTACTTCGGTCTAAGAATTTTAGTTTGAAAGTTCCAGACCTGAAGTGTTTGATTCGAACCTGAAAGGGTTTTACAAGGTTGAGAAAGGCTAAGTATGACTAATTAAGGAGGAGGACCTAACACCCAAGTCTAATGGTTCACTAATGTCCCTTAGGGAAGGAAACTGCCATCCTTACCTGGTCTGGCCTACATGTGACTCCAGACCCACAGCAATGTGGTTGACTCTTAACTGCCCTCTGGGCAATTAGGGATGGGCAATAAATGCTGCCTAGCCAGCGACGACCTCATCCCGTGAATGAATAAAACGAAAAAAACTAGGAACTGAAAGAAATGGTTACATTAAACCTATAGATGAGATAGAAAAGCAAACTTTGGTATTCGAGTACTGTAAAGTAATGATGTTGGGATTATTAGGATTGTATTTTTACTGTGTGCTTCAAAATTTTTCAAATTGTGTTATATGTAAATAGCTTGGTTTATTCTATTTATTCTTCTTTTTGCGCAATAATCTTAACTGATTTATTGGCAAAACCAAATTGCTTGTGTTTCAGTGAAGGAACATCTTGGTAAACTGAAAAAAAATGATCCAGTCTGGATTTCAGTCTGGACGCTTGGCTTTCCAGTAAGGATCAGCTCAGATCATAACAGTTGTATGATCAACTTTATGTTGTTTCAGGTTTAATATTACAGCAAAAATTTTTAAAAATGGAACATCAGCATTATTTGGGAATTCCTTTGTTTCAGGTTATTGCTTTCTACGATGATATAACAACAGCCAGAGTTGGTACTTGAGTGAAATGTCCTTTAGGGGGAGTATGCAAAATTTGTGGGGCATGTTGTAAAAGTCACTGCTAAGTTAAATATTAATTGAATCTCGGGATGATTACCAAGAGGTTATGTCCATGGCTTGGCAAATGCTTGAAGGAGTGGCAAGTTAGAAAACACAGAGCAAGTACTATTGTTGAGTCTGAAAGTGTGTCATATCAGAAATCAGTTATAAACTGAAGATAAAATCCCTGCTACGTGCAAGAAGAGATCCTGCCATTGCAGTTCCCACAAGACATAAAAGTACAAGTATAAGCTTTGGCTTCAATTGATTGGATTGTGAAATGAAGAGTACAGAACTTCTCACAACTGACCTGAAAGCAGAAGTCCTCATGTTCATGAAGTTTGATGACTGACAATAAACTATAAACTTATAGGACAGGCAAAAAAAGAGGAGTTAGATGATAGAAGAGAGTTTAGAACATATTCTGCAGTACCAGATAATGGTTAACCTACATTGAGACAGGTGAATTTGTGCTGAAAAAGTCCTTGCAAGTGGGACTATAATGCTAAAGTGAGATTGACTGCTCAGGGTTTTGAACAGGGAATAAATAATACAAATATTAAGGTTTTTTTTTACAGCTGAAGAAAATCAAATTAAAAACCTTTATAATCTTCTGGTCACCTTTTTTGGGAGTTTAGGTCATTTTATGTAAAAGCAATATATTATCAAGTCAATATTATCATGGAGAAGTGTTTTTGAAATTGCTCAAAGAGGTGACACATGCAGAAGGAAAACAATGGAAACAAATGTGTCTATGGCCTGAATGGTGCCTCAGGGTGTGGTACTGCTCTGTGACTGGCTGACTGACCTGTGATGTATTTACAAAAATGTTCAGTTTATAATTTCAGATTTCTAGTATTTACAGTTTTCTTTTCTCTAAAATAAACACATACTAAATGAAAAATTAAACAAAGACTCTGTATAAAACCAATAGAGGACATTCTTTGATGAGTTGCTGAGAAAGACAGTGGAGATATTACACAAGAAAATTAAACAAAAGAACTAGCTTGACTTGAGCTAGCAAAAGATTCTCTGTGAAAATACACTATTGCTGCCATTCCATTATGTAGGACTGAGGCATACCAGAGAGCTTGACTTCATGATAGAAAAGATGCTGCTGAGGATTCCAGAGCAGATGAGCAACTCCTTCTGCTGCCGCAGGTGCAAATGAATGTGATGGAGAACAACGGGTAGCAGGATCCGCCGTGAGTCTGTGAATAAAAGAAGTTTGTGTGTTGAGCCACACCTCTATTGTGCAGTCGTTCAATGTCCTTCAACACATTAGGCTGTTGAAACACATTCCCTACTGGAAACAGGTGTCATCTTGCAATAAGAAAAGCAAAGTCATAACTGAAATAGGTAACACATTCATAACGAACTCTGGATAGAGTTGTTGGTTGGTTCACTGAGCTGACTGGTTTTCATGCAAACGTTTCGTCTCCCTTCTAGTCAGTGCTGTGTAGTTTCCACTGAAGCACTGTTGTTCCGTCCCGCTCTGAATTTATACGGTCTGGAGTCTTGTAGTTAGTTCTGATCTATTTCTAACGTAGGTAGGGTGGCATTGGTGGATAAACAACACCAAGAAGACACCGTAACCCCCAACACACTGGCCACCCTACCCTATGTTAGAAATAGATCAGAACTAACTACAAGACTCCAGACCGTATAAATTCAGAGCAGGACGGAACAACAACCTACCCTATATTAGAAACACATCAGAGCTGATCACAAGACTCCTACGACCTCTTGGAATAAGGATAGCACACAAACCAACAGCCACACTTTGCCAGTTGCTCTCAAAGACAAAAGACCCCATATCTACAATGAGCAGGACAAATATGATATACTAAATACCATGCAGCAACTGCAAGAAACACCACATTGGACAGACGGGCAGGAAACATGCCACCAGGATACATGAACACCAACTCGCAGCAAAATGGCATGAACAACTCTCCCTCATTTCAATACACTCCGACATAGAAGGACATCAATTTAACTGGGATAAAGTTACAGTACTTTACAAGACAAAGCACGAGATTTCCTGGAGGCCTGGTTTTCAACTACTGATGCAATTAACAAATATGTTGAAATAGGCCCCATCTACATACCACTACGGTACAAAACCGGAAACAAGACTGCCCACCATGACAGACCGGACTGTATAAATTCAGAGCGGGACAGAACAACAGCGCTTCAACGGAGGCTACAAGGCATTGACAATGTCACCTAGAAGGGAGACGAAATGTTTGCATGAAAACCAGTCAACTTGGCGAGCCAACCAACAACTCCAACTGCAACCTGAGCTACAGATCTTCGTTTAAACATTTAACTCTGCATATCTGGAGACAGAGGGATTGTGGGCCTTAAACTCAGACAGCACCATTGGAACTGAGGAAAAGCTGAACTTCTGCAGATGAATGCACTGACTGTTACGAAGGCGTGGTGGACCTCCCTGTGATAACTAAGACCAAAACACCCAGAGAAGCTCACCTCGTAATCTATTAAAGAAGTGGTTAAATGAAACAAATCCCTGATACTCACTTTATAATCACTGAGTAACAATTTATTTAACTAACTCTAACAGTTAACAAATTAACAGAACTACAAACAAACTGAACAATTCCCTGTTAACTATTGACTATTCCTGAATAAAACAAAATTCTAGTGGTATACTGTTCCAATAGATAGAAGTCCCACTTACATAAACCTAATTAAATTAAAAAAAAGCTTAATCTCTCAAAATTACAGCCAGGATAAGTCTTCTGGAATGTTCTTTGTCTTCTCCACTGTCCCCCAGTCAGGAATGCCTTCCTCCATTGAATTCTTGTGTCAGGAATATTAGTTGAAGAGTGCCATAGTTACCTTTATTGAGATGGTGCTTACTCTGATATCTGAGAGATCTCAGTGATTTTCTCTTTCTTTAGAGCTGATGGCTGTTGAGAGTTCTTCTCTTAACAGATGACTGTTGCTCTCACACTGACTTTCAAATGCCCTCTTCTCTGATACCATTGATGGCCTATTAATTTCTTAAAATAGGAATGGTCCGATGTTGTCAAAACCATCAGATTTAAATTTAATTAGGCTTTTGTTTCTGGGGTCTGGTGTAAATTAATTGGCTAAATTCAAAAACCTGTTGTCTTGGTAAAAATGCTGCTTTCCCTGTTAACAGTATAGGCTTCTGATACAATGTTTCAATTTCAAGAATTCACTGTGCATCTGCTGCTGCCTGCAGACTTTTTTAAATTTCCAAGCCTAAAAAATAAACATCTTTTAAAGGGGCCACGTACTCTTCTCCCCTATCATTTTGCAAACAATTTCTAACGTCCAGCTTTCTAATCCACAAGTACTATACCAACTTTGCAACATGAGCCTGCTGTAAGCCACAGGATCTGCTCTGAAGGGATACAGGCTATGGGGAAGTGGAGGTGTGGGAGCCAAATAACACTGGAGATAAGGCAAAGACCTGTCAGGTACAGGAATAATCTGTTGTTGAAAGCAGAAACAAGCACCAAGGAGGTTTGCCAGGTCAAAGAACTGAGTATTAAATTTCAATGAGTCAGGTCTACATATCTTTGTAATGCAAATACCAAGCAGGGTTTGGTAGTTTGTTTGGGATTGAGGACAAGGGGCCTGCCAAGAATTTGGTGGAGGGAAGTGATTGTGGCAGTGAGTTCCACCTACTAGGACCATAGAACTCTTGCTGTGGAAGACATTTAGTATCTTCATCACAGCTGCCAAAGTACCGGCAGGCAATAGTGGAATCAAACAGTTGGAAGTGAAGCCGTTCAGATTTACAGCCTTAAGGTGGATTAAGACTTCCATGACATGAATGCACTGAGGATTATTTCACAGGAATGGGGATAGCAGAGACTAAGAGTAAATAATTAAATAAATTTAGAATATTTAAAATGCACTGCTCCAGTGTATGCATAGTTATCTAACATCTAAAATCTAACATTAACCATCTACATCAAAGTACAAAGCTTGCATAGCCCAAAATCAGATCATTTGGTCTAGCTACAGAATTACTCTAGCTCTACATGCAGAATCTTGTGATTCAGTCTTTGCTGAAACAGCAGGGACATTTTTGAATTGGAAACACAATTAAATACTTTGCACAATTTGTTATGGCTCTTTAACTGAGTCACAACATTAGCTTCCAATATTCAAATGACAATCAATTAAGGAGGGTGAACAGGATGGTCCATCCATTCTCTAAAGGGAAGAATTTCTAGTTCAAGCAACCACAGTCCTCACATCAACAGCAGCAACACAAATGCCTTCACAGCCATCTGTCCCTCCCTAGGGCAGACACCAAGGTCTAATTATGAGGAGGTAAGAGCTTCAGCACAGAGAATGTAAGTAGATGATTAGCTCTGTTGACATGTCTGAGCACCAGGACCTTATGAGGCTCAAGTTTTCATGGCAGGTTGCTGGATCCCATGTGTTGATGTTGCTTCTGCTCTTGCCTCTCATGAGAGATGTAAGGTATGGGAGACGGTGCACAATCTGCTTACATGATTTGTTGAAGACTGGTGGCAGGGAAGTACAGCTGAAATTGAACAGATTAAATGCCTTTCAAAAAAAATAGCAATCGCCTGTGAATGGCTGGAGCACTTTAATCTAACTGATCAACACGCTTCCAGCTTTTCAGTTTTGCTATAAAAGTTCTGCTTGCCCCTGTGATCTTGATGAGTTGCTTAATTTACTTAAGTTGGCAGACCAAGAAGCTTCATCTCTTGCCTTCAATCTTGCCCTGTAAAAACTAGCAAGAGGGGAAACTAGTATTGGGGTCCTGACCCAAAGTCAATTTCAGGAAGTTTTAACTTCCCATGCACACAAACCCTCTCCTCATTGCCTGGGAAAACATCACCCATAGCCACAAAACATATACACCAATCCAGAAAAGTACATCTTTAAACTTTTTAAAAGCAACTTGTTCTATTTTTATGTAGCTTATTATTTATAGCCATCTCTAAATATACCTGCATGTTCCTGTCTCTTACCTGAATATGAAAAGAGACGACTGTCTACTGTCCGTGCGATGGATTGCAGCTTGACTACATCCATAGATTGACCAATGTGCACTGTGCTGGGCATGCTGCCCAGTGTCCCCCTCACAAACTCTGCCACCTCTTGCACAGTAAACATCTGCAGCAGCTCATCGAAGATTGCTGGGAAGGAATTGAGAAGGGCAGCCTAAAGCAGAAACAACAGCTTTGAAAAACTGCTCAATTCATCCATATATAAAATCCATGGAGCTACTAACAATGTCAGATTAAATGGAATCATTCAGCCATACAGAATGCAAATACCAGCTTAGTTTGGAATATCATTGCAAAGTATATGACAAAACACTCATCACGTTCAATTATTCATTCTCAGAAACACTAACAACATAAAATACTGATTTGGCCAGACAAAATTGTTTGAACACACAAACAGTAAAAAAGCTTAAACTCTTAACACCAGATTAGAATGACAGTTATCCCAGTTCAAGCTGAAGATACAAGAGGTTTTTATTTATTCATTCATGAGAGGATGGCATGACTGGCTAGGTCAGCATTTATCATCCATCCCTAATTGCCCAGAGGGTAGTTAAGAGTCAGCCACATTGCTTGGGTCTGGAGTGACATGTAGGCCAGATCAGGTAAGGATGGCAGTTTCCTTCCCTAAAGGATATCAGTGAACCAGATGGTTCAACAATAGATTTGCGGTCATCATTAAACTCTTAATTCCAGATTTTGTTTTTATTGAATTCAAATTCCAACATCCACTGTGGCACAATTCAAACACAGGTCCCCAGAATATTATCTGCATCTCTGATTAACAGTCCAGTGATAATACCACCAGGTCATCACTTCTCCTATTGCTATTAATCTTTGGTTTACTGGAATCGGACTGACATTCTATTTTACTGATTTGCTGTGTTTTATACATTTTGAGGTACAAGATGTTATAACCTTAGAACATAAGCTTCAATTTCTGTCACCTAGTGTAACATTGGGTGGGGAACTTCAACATCCATCACCAAGAACTACTTGGCAGCAGGACTACTGACTGAGCTGGTCAAACCCTAAGACATGGCTGCTAGATAGGGGAACCAACAAGAAGTAAAAGCAGACTTTACCTCATCCTCACCAATCTGCCTGCTGAAGATGCACCTGTCTTTTGAAGTATTGGTAGGAATGACCATTGCACAGTCCTTATGGAATCTAAGTCTTGTCTAACATTGAGGATACCCTCCATTGTGTTATGTGGCATCAAGACCATGCCACATCAGATGGCTTTCAAACAAATCTAACAACTCAAAACTGGGCATCCAAAAGGCATTGTGGGTTATCAGCAGCAGAGGAATTATACTCAAACATGATCTGAAACCTCATGGCCTGGCATATCCCCTGCTCTACCTTTACTTTTAAGACAGATGATAACCCCTAGTTCAATGAAAAGTGCAGGAAAGCATGTCAGGAGCATCACCAAGCATATCTAAAAGTGACGTGACAACTGGTGAAGTTTGTGTGTCAAACAGCATGAGCAGCAAGTGACAAACAGAGATAAGTGATACCACACCCAATGAATCAGATCTAAGCTCTGCAGTCCTGCCATGTCTAGTCGTGAATGATGGTTGGCACTCAGGAGGAGGATGTTCCACAAATATTCTCATCCTCAATGAGTGCAAAAGATAAGGCTGAAGCATTGCAGCAGTCTTCATCCAGAAGTGCTGAGTCGATGCTACATCTCAGTTTCTTCTGGATGTTCCCAGCATCACTAACACTAGTCTTCGGCTTGTTTGATTCACTCCATGCAGTATCAAGAAATTATGAAGGCATTGAACACTGCATAAGCTCTGGGCAATGTAATATTCCACAATAATACTGAAAACTTGTGCTCAAGAATATGCTGTGCCCCTAACTGATCTGTTCCAAAACAGCTACAATAATAGTGTTCATCTAGGAATGTGGAAAAGTGCCCACATATGCCCTGTAATCAAAAAGCAGATAAATCAAACAGCTAAGTTACCAACCCATCAGTGTACACTTGATCATCAGTAAAGTGATGGAAGCTATCAAGACTTTTTCCCATGGTAGGGGAGTCCAAAACTAGACAGCATAAGTTTAAGGCGAGAGGGGAAAGATTTAAAAGGGATCTGAGGAGCAACTTTTTCCTGCAGAGGGTGCTGAATGTATGGAACAAGCTGTAAGAGCAGGTGCCGGAGGTGGGTACAATTACAACATTTATAAGATATCTGGGTGGGTACATGAATAGGAAGGGTTTAGAGGGATACAGGCCAAATGCTCTAAGATGCGCTTGCTTAACAATAACCTGCTCACTGAAACTTAATTTGGGTTCCATCAGGGCCACATAGTTTCTGACCTCATTACAGACTTGGTTCAAACATGCACAAAAGTGCTGAACTTTAGAGTGATGTGACAGTGACTGTCCTTGACATCAAAGCTACATTTGTTGTCAAGAAGCACTAGCGAAACTAGAATCAATGGGAATCAGAAGGAATGTATTCTGTTGGTTTGAGTGATACCTAGCACAAAGGAAGATGCCTGTAGTTGTTGAAGGTCAGTGATCCCAGCTCCAGGACATCTCTGCAGGAATTCCTCAGTAGTGTCCTAGGCACAGACATATTCAACTACTTCATCAATGTCCTCCACTCTATCATTAGATCACAAATGGGTACATTCGCTGACAATTGCACAATGTTCACCATGTACGTGAAGTTCACGATTCCTCACATGCTGAAGCAGTCCATGTCCAAATGCACTACACCTGTACATCACCAGTTTTGGGCTGACAAGTGGCATGTAAGATTCATGTCACACAAGTGCCAGGCAATAGCTATTACTAACAAGAAAGAATATAGTATTGCCCTTTGACATTCAGTGGTGTTCACTGAATCCCTACCAACGATATCCTGAATGTTACCATTGACCAGAAACTGAACTGAAGTGAATAATTCACCTCCTGATTTCCCAAAACCTGTCCATGGACTAGAAGGTCCAACTCAGGAGCGTGATGGAATGTTCCCCACTTGCCTGGAAGAGTGCAGCTCCAACAACACTCAAGGATTGACAACAGCTAGGGCAAAACAGCCCACTTAATTGGCACTACACACACAAAAGTTCACTTCTGCCACCACTGATGCACAGTAGCATGTGAAGTCCACATCCTCCGAAAGAAAATTTGAGAAGTAGGATCCTCATTACTAAGTACAACATAGTACAGGACAGAATAAAAGTGTGGATGCATTAGAGAAATTTTCCAAGGTTTCTTAGTCAGCACTTTCCAAACACAAGACAACCACTACTTAAAAGAACTACAGCAGCAGATATATGGTAACATGACCATCCTCACATTCCTGTTCAAGCCACTCACCATCCTTATTTGGAAATATATCACTGCTCCTTCAATATCAATGGGTTAAAATCCTGGAACTAAATCCTGGATCCTATCTAACAGCATTGTGGTTAACCTACACCAAATGAATTGCAGAGGTTTAAGAAGGCAGCACCACCTTCTCAAGGGCAGTGAATGCTGGCCAAGTCTGCAAAACCCATAAGCCCTGAATGAATATATGAAATGTAGAATTCCGATCATCAAGTACAATATAGTTTAGGGCACAATAAAAGTTCTCCTATTCAGCCTGAGGGTCCTTCAGCCATATTCTCCGGGAGTTTGCCCCATACACTAAATGCTAAATTTTCTTTCATTACTTAGCCTGTGGACTGAGTGAGGTTGCTAACTTAAGGGCGAATTCAGCCATATGTGACAGGAAATATGTTAAAATTGCCTGATCTCTTTTCATCTCACAGTCAACGGATGAAGGAGACTTCCATTTTATCAAATCTAGGTTTTTATTGAGACTGAAGCCTGTGAGATGAAAAATCAGCATTTTATGTCAATGTACTCTGCATTAATGCTGTTAAAACCTATATTACTGAATCCAAACAGGGGGCTTGTTCCTGTTTGAAGTTGGTTTTCTGGGAATGTGCTATTGTTGCTAGACTAACCTGTGTGAAGATGAGAGTCTCAGAACTTCTGCTATCCAAACTCAAGACAAAGCGAATGGACTGAAAGAGCTCTTGAACACTGGCACGAAACTGTTCTTCTTCTATCCCACCTGTTGCTCTTGAATACAAGATCCGTGACTGCACAATAAACTTGAACAAATATTCCAAGGCCTGGAAGAATAGAAACACACGTTTGTCAGATAATTATAAATAGAAAAGGCTAATTGTTCATCTTATTTCAGCGATTCTGAGAGGTTTTACATTCTTACCATTGCAGGTAATGTTTTAAAGCTAAATGGGCAACTACTCCATGTTTAAAGGGCTTATGTCACACTGCAGACTGGTGGTTGTGGTTATGTGGTTATTGATGAGCTACATAACTTGTAAGTTCCACCATGGCAAGTGGCAAACTTGAATTGACAGAAAACAGGCATGCAAGCTCCTAAATTCTAGTCAACAGAAAACATTCACCATTGCCTTCAGGAAGAGTAGGAAATATATGTCATGTTAGCCCATATACCTAGGGATTCCAAAGCCAGCACTGTGTACATACAAGGAACAAATAAAAATAAATCTCACAGATCCTGTCCTATTAACATCTTCTCAAGGTAATGACTGACAATGTAGTACAACCAGTTTTCAATACTTCGTACAAAGTTCTTTCTTCAAATGTGAATTTAGACAGCGTTATTCAAACGGTGACTGATGCTGTAGTCGAATATAATCTCATCCAATATTCACAAGTGAACTTTTGCCAACAGAGGTTATTTGCATGTAATTAATAGTGCAAACCTTTACTGAACTTCTTCCCTGTCAATCTGAAGGCATTGAGACTAACTGCAACAGTCCAACTGCTGCCCTGACTGCAATCAATGTTCAATCCTTGAGCAGACACATATCTTATTAAGACAATATTTTGAAAGAGTTGAGGCTTATTACTAAGGGATGGGGAGTCAACCAGGAATGCACTGTACCGAAAATCTATACTTTGCAACTAAATTCATGCAGTGTAAATACCAGTTCAAGATAAATGCTGCCATTTGTATGATAATGTTATGAAACATTGTATTATTAGATTACTTTAAATGAAGAAACTGTAATGGACAGTACACTACCTCTGTTATATCTCCAGCATTTACAGCACAGTTGAAAATGCAGCTGTTGTTAGCACTGGTTTTTCAGAAATATTAAACTGACTATAGTGAAAACCACAAATACAAACCACAAAGTCTGGACCTGAAGTGGGCAGGGTGCATTTCCAATGTGGTTTTTGACATAGACTTGGGTGCGTTTACAATTTAAATATTGGTGTGAAGCAATTTCTGGATTCCACTTTATATTGATGCTAAACTCATAAAGCATGATTATACAAATCAGGCCTAACCTGTCTACAGAGAAAAAGGTGTGATATTTCTCCCTCAGAAACACACACTGATCTTTGCCAGACATCTATGAGTAATTATATATTTATACAACAAGTGACTGTGAAAAGTAAAACTGTAGAGATTGTTCTTCATAAGGTACCTATGAAGATTTTGTTTTCCACAGATCGAAGTATGGAGAATTGGTAATTAGATTTTTAATGTATGTCACACAACTTCCAAAGTTGGTTATCAGGAAACTGTATGTAAAAGTAAGTACAAAAACACATATGCTTTGCCTAATCAGTTTCATTTCAACTGAAATACTAGAAGCTGAAGCTATGACCTGAGAATCAAAGTGAGAACCAAAAAACAAAGTGATAATTCAGAATTAGGGGGTTAAAAACCTGATGGGTGGGGGAGCATAGGGATTTGGAAACAGGGAACAAAATAATAATCCAGCAGCTGGTTTGGGCTTAGAAATCTGATGAGTGGCTGAGAGAGTGTAGGGATTTGAAACTTTGAACAGATTGACGATCCAAGAATACATCAAGTTCGTTATCAAGCCACTAGATAGGACATTACTGCGATTGTACAAGTTCTAACATTCCCATGTCTCCACATTGAGTCATACAGCATGGAACAGATCTTTCGGTCCAACTAGTCCACACTGACTATGTTCCCAAACTAAACTGGTCCCACTTGCCTCCATTTGGCCCATATTCCTCAAAACCTTTCCTATTCATGTACTTATCCAAAATGTCTTTTAAATGTTGTAACAGGACCTGTATCCACCACTTCATCTGCCAGTTCATTCCACACACTAATCACTCTCTGTGTAAAAAGGTTTCCCCTCATGTCCTTTTTAAAATCTTTCTCCTCTCATCTTAAAAATATGCCCCCTAGTTTTGAACTCCATCACCTTAGGGAAAAAAACCTTTGCTATTCACATTATCTATTCCCCTCATGATTTTATAAACCTCTATAAGGTCACCCCTCAACCTCCTACACTCCAATGAAAAGGTCCCAGCCTATTTTTATTATCAAACCCTTCATTCCTGGCAACATCCTGGTAAATGTTTTCTGAACCCTCTCTAATTTAATAATATCTTTCCTATAACAGGGTGACCAGAACCGCACACGGTACTCCAGAAGAGGCTTCACCAACGTCCTGTACAATCTCATACAAAGTCATAAAACAGTTAATGAAGGTAAAACAGTAATATGAAGTGAAAAGCAGAGGAAAGTTCAGATCAAATAAAAGGAAAATGTTTCAACTAGCTGTGAGAGAAGGACTGAGGAAGTGCTTGAGATGTTGCCATTTTTATAACACAGGGACCAGATAGTAAACATCTATCTGTAGGTTTTTGACATTAACAAATTTTCAAAGGATTAAGTTTCAGTGATTTCCCGTTGTCACTATGATTAACAAATCACAGCACAGATGGTGAACGGATGAAGAATGAAGTTTGATTTGGTTAAGTGGGAGTAGCAATGGACTATTGTTCTAATTCTATATTTTGTCAGAGTTACTACAGTTACTGCTATGTACCCTCATTGCCTCTTGAATGTGATCTTGCCTTACAACTTCCGCAGATCGATCCATGTACCACTTCAGACATCGGATTAGCTCCCTGTGGGCAAAGAAATCACAGCTTCTATCATAACTCTGATTCTGACATAGCCATAAACATAAGGCTTCTGGAACTAACATACATTAATAGCAGTACAACAGAAACACAAAGATAGTAATAATGTGTAGTGAGCTAGTGCAGAGCCGAGCAGAAACTGATAGCCAAGTTCTGTACCCATGAAGATGGCCTCAACTGTGAACTTGGATTCATGTCATGCTACATGTAAGCCCACCATTCTGTTCTGTGTTTGTAAAATCTTCCTTACTGTCCTGTTTTGACACCGTCACTTTGATAACCTGTCCTGATCTCTCTACCTTAGTTAGTTTGTACAGTTTTGGATTATTTGTTACCTTGGTTAGATGCTCAGCATGCGACTTTTATACCTATCAAATAAAAATCAAAAGAACTGCGGATGCTGTAAATCAGGAACAAAAACAGAAGTTGCTGGAAAAGCTCAGCAGGTCTGGCAGCATCTGTGAAGAAAAAATCAGAGTTAACGTTTCTTTCCTCGGTTCTAAATACCGTTAAGTCTGATCTTTTCTTCACAGATGCTGCCAGACCTGCTGAGCTTTTCCAGCAACTTCTGTAATTTGTTTCTTATATCTATCACGTCATTCCAGCCATTTGGTTTGTCTCCAGCACCATGTTATTTTTGATTTTTTGTAATTATCTCTCTGTCTCAATTAATTGGACCATAGGTTATCCCTTCACTTGCTATTCAGCTGTTGACACCTTACCCACACCATCGGACACTTTTGATCACCTGCAGAAACTTGCTATTCAGCCTGCTGACACTCCAATCACACCATTTGTACAATTTTTTTGATCTCTCTGCCTGTAAATTCTGTGCCTGTGTGCTTGATGAAGGAGCAGTGCTCCAAAAGCTTCTGATTTCAAATAAGCCTGTTGGACTATAAGCTGGTGACACGTGACTTCAGACTTCAAAGGACAAAATTGAGAATGATACTCTGGTGGAAACGTGTTTATGTTTGTCACCTTGCATTCAGTAGTTAGAATGTTCCCTCACCTTGGGCACAGGAAGAGAGGATCTTGGGGCCTCTGAGGGGCTGATGGCACCTTGGTTCCTCCATAGAGTTTTGTCTGACAGCACTTTTATTATCAGAAACAAGGTGGCAAAGTAAATGGTGCATCAAAGACTGGCTACAACTGAATGACTGATCTGAGTCAGAGCTGAGGGCAAGCATAGGAAGATTAAAGACCTGCATATCAGCCAGATAAATGAAATATCCTGCTCAGGTGCTTACATCACTTCTCTTATCAAATTGAAAATGACACTGTAGTAAATTGATTGCAATGTAATGGGATTTTACAGAAGGTCAAAAGTATAAATGCAGCTTTAGGGAAATTATTTTATGATATTAGAAAACTCTGTGTGGTTCCACAGGTAACTGGTCCTGAACCACCAGATATTTGGACTCACTTGTATGCCAATGCACCAGAGAAGTGCTTCTGAATGTAGGTATCCATCACCGGACGGAAATGAAAATACTTGCTGTCCCGCAGCAAATTTATTACGAATACCTGGGAAACAGAGACAGTGTTAAGTTAAATAGCTGCAGTACAAACCAGATGGCATGCTGATGTTAGCAATGCACATTAATGAAATAGCACTAAAAACAAAATTGATGGCAATCTGAAGAAAAGCAGAAAATGATTAAACTAAATAAAGGATCTGTTCTAATCAAGGGCACTGATTAGAAACAGTAATCTGACTTTCTCTCCTCAGATAGTTACACCACAATCCTGTACCTCCTGCATATTGTTGATTGGTTGAAATTACTCTATCCTACCCTCATGATGCTCATACATTGTTGTGGGTGGGGCAGTAGGTTTGTGCTGCAGAAACAGACACTGGAGCGGGGGAATTTAAAGAAAGAGAGGCTTAAATGGATCAGAGGGTGATATGTGCAGAATACTGGAGAGATGGGAGGGTGGGGCGTGGGGGTCAGGATATTTGCTCTGATGCAATGTCTCATTCCCATAATCCAGTCTGATAAATCCATCAAATCTACTCATCCCCACTACTGAGTCCAATAAACCTTACAAATCTACTTCAAATTTAACGGGTGAACATAGAGTAAAATTCAAAGGTACAGCGATGATGAGATTTTAAAGTTGTTGTTTTCATCATTGCAAAGTAGAATATAACATCTTCCATTTAACAGTGAAAGACAGCAACTGGCTAAAGTATCAATGGACAGACACATCTTCTAGTGGTTTGACCAAAGTCATGAGCTTTGGATTCATGCAGCGTTTTAACAAAGAAAAACTGACACTGAACCACTGAGAATGATAGGCGACCAAAAGCTTGGCCAGAGATCTAAGTTTAAAAAGTAGCTTTCAAGGAGAAGAAATACAGGTTAAGGGAGGAATTCTTATATTTTATGAATTAGGCATCTGAAGATACAGCTACCAATGGTTGAGTAATAAAGATCAGGAGGGATGAGACCTATACAGATGGTATGGGTTATACCTAAACAGAACTGAGGCCAGTTATCTTGCTGGGTGAGTCGTTAATCTTGTAGGGAAGGGTGTTGGAGTGTGGGGATATGGCAACTAGGAGGTAATACTAAATAGGAATACCAAGATGTGAAGAATATTGGGAGAGATAGATAGTTCTAGAGTAGGCAACGGTAAAGTCTTAGGTGGGTTGAGCAAGATGAAAAATAAGAAGTATGACGCAATTTTCATGTAGAAATATGACGATGTAGTGATATCAGAGACCTGGCTTAAAGAAGAGCTGGACTGGATGTGAAATATTCCTCAATATGAAGTGTTCAGAAAAAATAGAAGAGTAAGGAAAGGAAGAGGAGTGGCAAGATTGATTGAGCAAAACATTCCAGTGCTGGAGACAGAGGATGCCCCTCACCAGTCAAGGTCAGAATATATTTGGTTCGAGCTAAGGAATAAAATAGGTGCATTCCTATTCATCCTATTCCAGGATGAGGGTGTCACTGGCTGGGTCAGCATTTATTGCCCATCCCTATCTGATCAGAGGACAGGTTAAGAGTCAACCACATTGCTGTGGATCTGGAGTCACATGTAAGGAAGACAAGTAAAGATGATAGTTTCCATTAGTGAACCAGATGGGTTTTTCAACAATTAACAATGGTTTCACGTACATCATTAGACTCTAATTTTATTGAATTCAAATTCCACCAAATGCCATGACAGGATTTGAACCAAAGTTTCTGTATTAATAGTTAGGTCATAGCACCACCTGACGATCGCCTCTCCTCAAGCGTATGCTGTTTAATATGATTCTGCCAATCTTGGGGACTTACAGCCAATACACTTGGCATCACACCTGCACTGTTTGCAACAAGCAAGATGCTGACCATGCCCAACCAGACCAGCACCGCAAAACACACAACAGAATGTCCAATTTTAGATGTAATTCTGCAACTGGACATTTTCTGGACAATCCTAGTGTGAGAAGAATTACATTGACAAACAATTTAGGATTGCCAGTTGGGCTCACAGTGTTGCACAGTAATGTGTACTGGAAGCTATATACATTAGTACACAGGGTCCTGTTCCCTGTAGATAGAAAGAAAATGCAAAAATACGATGTCTGTTGGAACTCAACAAAACAGGTGACAGCCATTTGCTGGTTCATTTTTCAGGGCAATGCCCTGACCAATCACAGTCAACCTGCTTGGTTTAAAATTTAAACAAAGCCTGGTAGATAACTTTCAATCAGTAATAATGGGTGCATTCTCTATGGTAATGCCTCTACCAATCAGAGTTCACTTGGCAACCAATCAGCACTCTCTTCTTGCGTAGTATAAATGTAGGTTTTCCCCTTGAATTGGTATTCTTTTGAAATGTCCTTATGAGTGCAAGATGAAAAGCTTTGACGAAATGTGTCTTCTTCAGCAAACTCAAGTTTTGTATCATCAAACACCAAAAAGTTATGAAAAACTATAAAACTACAGGTTCAGCTAAATGGAGAGTTGTACCCAGTTCTGAAAACAGGAAGGATGGAGTGCATATAGAAAAGATTCACAAGAACAGTTTCAGGAATAACGAATCTCACTTCTATAAAAAGACTGGAAAAGTTAGGGCTACTGTCTTTGGAGAAGACAAATTTGAGATATCCAAGATCACAGGTGTTTGGAAAGAGTGGATAGGGAGAAACAGTTTCCCATTGGTGAAAGGACTGAGAACCAAAGAGAACAGATTCAAGGTAATTGTCAAAAGAAGCAATAGTGACATGATGAAAAATGTTTTCACACAGTGAGTTGTTATGATCTGGAATGAACTGCCTTAGCGTATGGTGGAGACAGGGTCAATTGTGGCTTTCAAAAGGAAGTACGTCATTATCTTAAAAAGAAAAAATTGTTGGGTCATAGGAAAAGGCAGGGGGTAGTGCTAGGTGGTTATCAAGGGAGGCAGGAATGTGGATTTGTGGTTCCAATCAGGTCAGCCATGATCTTATTGAATGTTGGAGAAAGCGCGAGGGCACGAATAGCCTACTCCAGCTCCTTGGTTTGTAAGTTTATAATTACCCCTTCTTAGGGGCAGCATACACATGATAGACAGAATGGTCACCTTCTTTCCTGTACCACTCTGTGATTCTATATGCATAGGTCAGATTGGGAGTAGAGATATCTTGGATGGGTGCAGAGCTGGAACAGGTTACAGAGCTTTCAGCAAAACAATTGGCAGCATGGTGGCTCAGTGGTTAGCACTGCTGCCTCACAGTGCTAGGGACCCTGGTTTGATTCCACCCTCAGGGACTGTCTGTGTGGAGTTTGCATTCTCCCCGTGTCTGCGCGGGTTTCCTCCGGGTGCTCCGGTTTCCTGCCACAGTGTAAAGATGTGCAAGTTAGGAGGATTGGCCATGCTAAATTGCCCATGGTGTTCAGGAATGTGTAGATTAGGTGGGTTGAGTCTGGGTAGGATGCTTTGAGGGGCAGTGTGGACTTGTTGGGCCAAAGGGCCTGTTTCCACACTGTAGGGATTCTATGATGAAATAGGGAATTCAGAAGGGACTTGTAGCAAAGATGGCGTGTTAACATTAAGGTATTGAGAAACAAGGAGTCAATGAACTCGGGTGGGTGAATGAAATTTGGTATTATTAGCTCATAGGGCAACAATCTGGCTTATTTTGTGTCTTTCTGGAGCAGCTTATAAGATGCATGTCTGTAGTGAGTGCCCATGATAAAGATCATATCACTACCACAAGGCAGGAAGTACATTAGTACAGTATTACATTTCCATCCCAATCACCTCCCTTCTCATGCAAAAACATTGCAGGTATTATCATTTCCATTGTAATTTACCAAAGTTACCCAATATGCACATAACTGTCCTTATACTTCAGCAGCTTCCATTGCTTTCAGTCAAGAAAATAGTTTTACTCAGTAGATGTACACTTTTTGAGTGTGCTGAAGATTTGTACAGTGACTGAGCTTCCAATGTTCAACTCTGCAATAGATTTGCAGTCTCCTTAAATTGTTGCTTTTTGCCATTTCACCTTGATTTCACTTCACTCATACCTATTACTACTACTGGCTTAATTTTATTTTGCTATTGGAAAGGTAGCTTGGATTTTGCACGGTATTGGTCTTTGTGCTGGACTACTTTCTGTGTTCTGCAGGTATATTTCTTCACTCGAGGATTGCCTTGTATACATCTATGCTGGATTTGCTTGATTTCTTTATGATTCCTTTTGTGATGAAAGGGTGACATGAAAGGATGATTTTTACTATGCCTCTATAGCGTCTGAATTCTTCACTTATAAACTGAGGGCCATCATTGTTTGTCACAATGTTGGAATGACAAAACGGCTAAAGTGTGCTTTCAAAGTGCCCGATGTGGTCCATGATTTTGTTGCTCACGCTTGTCCAGTAGAGCATCCTCCTGCATTCCTTAGACTCAATTCCTTGGTGACTTGCATGGCTGCACTTTACCATCTCTCCTTTCAACTCCTTAAGGTTAATGACTCATTTGTACAAACTGCCATCTGACCTGTCAATTCATCTCTCTATGCCTAACATGCTTCTGCGACCATAGGAGTGTCCTTGATGCTTTCAGGCCATTGGTTCATCATTACTTTTTGTCATACTTGGGAGAGTTGCATCTTGTTAGATAGCTTGATGGTTTCCAGAACATATAGAGTTGCTTCTTCTTATTGGATCCAGAAGCTATCACACTCCATTGTAGCAGTGTCTACTTTCTTCATTGGCAGTGCTGTGTTTGACATCATACCAGCGATGTAAGCTCTGCCAACTACATATGATATCTCTGCAGATGGAGTAACATTCTTTGCAGAGGCTTTGGAGCAGATAGCAACACCTTGAGGAAAATAATTTGAAGTGGCTTGTTGTTGGATTCAACTGTCACTTTGTCTCTTCCAAGTCGGCATTGATGAAAATGTGCGTAAGGAAATACAATGGTCAGGCACTATTTTCTTGATCTGAATGTAACATCATTCTATTTATATTAACACCTGGAAGAAAATGCAACCGGTTGTCCTTGTTGCATCAGAGTTGCTTCAAAGTCCTGCCCTGCTGGTGCCATACTCCAGGGTGACTTCATCATTTATGTCATGGTATTTCAGCACTGGCATTGTTGTCACTAGTTACTTTATTTTAGTGAATACTGCTTCTTGCTTTGTGCCCAATACTACTGCATGCCCTTGGCAGTGAGTTGGCATAATGATTCACACTCTGACAAAAAAAATTAGTCAAGAATTTTGCCAAGAATTTGATCAATCCAACAAATCACTGTATTGCTTATACATCATTGCTGCATTGCCGCTACAGCTCTCATCCTCCTGTGATCCGATGTAAGACCTTTTGCTGTCAGTATGCATGTACTTGACTTGGCACATTTTTAATTGCAATTTTCTTTTCATTTGATTTCAGGTTCATCAGACGATCTCTGATGAGTAATTACACTACATTTTGATCACAGTCAACAATGGCTTTTTCCATTGTATCTCTGCATTTATAAACTAACAGATCATCTACTATTGATCAACTCTGGCAAGATCACTAACAATCTCATGCTGCCTGCCTCGATACTTCTCTGGAGCTGTAGAGATACCAGATGGCGTGCACAACCGTCTGTATCACTTGCCTAACTAAGATCTGGAACTCCAAATCTTTGTTTTGTCAGTGCAATGAGCTCTCATCGTAAAATGTCCTTTATGTAGCCTTAAACTTACTTTTGAGGGTTTCATTTTAAGATCACTATGTTATACCGCTTTGTACAGTTCTGTGAAAGTCATGATGTCGCATGATGCACCGATGTCTATCTGGTACTTTAAACCCAGGACTGGAGATGTTTTCCTTCTGCAGTCATCATTCCAACAGTCATAAACCATTTATTTTCTAACTACCTGACAAACTAACTTGTAGTATGAAATAGATTGATATGTCAGGACCTTCAGCTGTTACCTTCCCAGTAGACACTTGTACCCACCTTGCTGTGTTTTCTTCCAGATGAACACTTGTGTATAAAATGATTCGGCTTCCTGCAGTGAGAACACTGCTTTTTCTAAGCTGCACATTCCTTCTTTTCCTTTATGTAATGTCCTCTGCAGTGTCTGTTTCCTGTCCTTTGTCCTTCTGTCCTTTTGGCTTTGAGTGTCTATCAGCATAAAGTCAGATTTGGTTTGTTCCGCCACGGATATGTTCTTGTTACTAATTTACAACCTCAGCACTTCTGTACATGTTAATTACTTTCATGAGAGTAATTTCCCCCTCTTTCAGCAGACATGGTCTTTCCACAGGATCTCTTATGCTTAATTCAATCCTGGCTTTAATTAAATCATCTTTTAGTTGTGCACATTTACAAAATTTTGTGAGCTGTGTTAATGCCGCTACATATCCATCAATGAATCTTTTTCACCATGTGCCCTAATATTGAACATATACCATTCATAATTTATGTTCCCTTGGGGTTCAATGTATGCCTTCAAGGCTTTTAACATTTTTGCTGTCTGTTTTTTCTATTCTTTGGGGAGATTTGGGTGCTATACACCTTGTCTCCCCAACAGTGATAAAATTGTAACTATTCGTAGCTACTATTTTTTAAAAATTAAATCTGCTGCAATCTCTTGATTTTGCTATTATGAGCTCAGTTCAGTTTCATATTGCTTTTAATTTTGAACAGTGCTGGGAGAAGAAAGTTTGTTTCTTACCCAGCGACTTCAGCAGTGCCTTATCTCTTTGTTCTTTTACCGTGGTTTCCAGTGTCTTTTTTCAGCTTTCATTAGCTCTGAATGTTCCTGTTTTCCTCTTTTAGTAGTTGTGCTGCTATATAGCTTTTCAACACTCAATTTCCACTCTAGTCTGACACCACATTACCAGTTCACAAGGCAACATTCAGGCTTGTACTGTGTCTTTATTGAACTGGCTGTCAGATAGATAGCTACAATCAGTACTTCATGGTCACATGGCTACAGCAAGGCAGTAGGCACCACAGAACAGTAATACATTTCTATTCCAAATATCTGACATGAGTTAGGATATGGATAACAGAATTTTGAATGATCTCAAACTTACAGAGTGTATAAAATTGGAGGTCATCTAGGAATATATTGGTATAGTTTGGAATAATCCTGTCTAGAGGTGACCAAGGTATTGGTAGGGTTCAGCAGGAGATGAGGTGAAACAGTGGTGTAGATTGATAATGTAACAAAGATAGCATATGACGGTGATGGAGAAGGTACAGGGTCAGAAGCTGAACTCAAGGGCAAATTATACTCTATTTATGATAAGTGTGATTCATTCTCATACAATAGCCAGATAGAGGGATGAAGCCAGTACTTAGGAAATGCAGTGGGAACCCAAAGATAGTAGCCTTGGTATTCCCAATAAAGAAATTTTTGTTCCTTTTGGTAGTCCTGATGAGCAGTGTGACATTTGAGGCAGTGGCATGCAGTACAATAATAAGGTGCTTGCAACGTACCTTTTTAATCCATTTATACTATGGGTGATTGAGAGAGAGCTGGAAAGGAATCGAGAGAGAAGTTTGTGTTGCATTGTGTTATGTACTGGAAGGATTAGATGAGACAGAGTGCACTGGTTGGTGAATACAAGCAGTTTGAAGTCAGTCATTCCGAGGAATTAATCATCTTTGTTACGAGGCTGCATGCCCGCTCAGCAGAGAAATAGAAGATAAATTTCTTTGAATGAGGTATATTCAAGCTAGGGGCAATATGGAGAAAAATGTCATGTGGCAGAGGCCAGGATATTTGGGCAATGCGAACCCTGCGGCTTACTAAAGCTACCCAACTGACACAAATAGGTCTGAGCAACAAGAAGTCCTGGGATTTGAGTTGTGAGCATTTAGCTGAGAGGTTATGCATCCATGGTTTTTATTGTTGGCCCTTTGAACTAAAATGTGACTACTGTAAGAATAAATAAAAACACTCATCCTACAGTTTAACTAGAAATCAGTATGTCTGTCTATATTCCATATACATGTCTGATCATTAAGAGAGAGGAGAAGGAAGAGGAAAAAGAGTGGAAAAACCTGCAATTTTTATTATCATTTGCATAATACAAGCCAAACACATAACCAAAAAAGAACCATAATCCTATCAAAATAAATTCCTTTATCTTTTAAAATTCCGTTTTCAGAGAAATGGAACCCCTAAACATGTCAACATTACAAGCTATTGTTTCAGTTTGTTCCTCATTGCAGCAGAGGTACCTTTATATCTTAATATTATATCTTTAATTTTTTTAAAAAAATTAGGGATTGCTCCTTTAGTCTCCAATAGCTGGTCTCTTTTTTTCAGGTGCAATAGCTGCTGAGGAAATGAGTGGATCAAATCTGTCATTCAAACTGGGAAATTGTCAGGTGGGTTATTTTACAGGATGATGCAAATATAAGCTTCATTATACTTCTGACTTCTATTTTATTAAATAATAATTTGCAAGCCACTCTTTTCATGCTCATTATAGTACTGAGACACACAGATCAGAAAGGTCTCATGTCTAATTATGCTGAGTTAGTGGTCAGCCTGCACAGGGACAGGCTTGGTGGCCTCATCTTGCAAGGGTCATGAAGAGAAAATGAGCCAGAATTTCTCCTGCTAATTCTTATCTATGAAGTCTTCTAGAATGTAGATCTACAATGAAAAAGGCCATGTACCCTTTTAACTGTCCAGGTTTGGATGTGAGAAATGACCACTTGGCAGATATTCAGTCATGGGTGTCTAAAACCTCAGCAAGGATCCAAACCTTCAAGAAATATGGGAAACAATTCAAGAGAATAAAACAAAATGAAAAAGTTAACTTTATTCTGCAATTTGACAAATGCGGTGCTAGAAATGTTGGTTCTAGAAGATAGAGAAGAAATTAGATTTTCTTCAAACCACATGACACACTGGGACATAATTTCCAAAAACCTTACTTTCCAACTGCCATTAGAGTTATTTTCAAATAATCTGTTCAGACATGTTATGGCATACTCCCAGGGCAGGTGGGACTTGAACCCAGGTGTTCTGGTACAAAGACAGGGTTAATACGCTGCATCGAAGAGCCTTCACACTGCAACTGTATTTCAGACTATTTCATCTCATAGTCTGACAATGCCAGGAAATGGTTGGATATATAATTTACCAAGTTAATGATACTTACCAAGGATTGAAATACAAGCAGCCCATATTTCTCTGTGTTGTCATCTAAAATTGTAAACAGCGTATCTAAAATATCCTGTAAAAACTGGAAAAGAGAAGAGATTTAACCAGGGAAATTGCTTCAGTATCAGTGATACCCATTCACTGAATTTTTACATTGAAATTAAACTACTTCAGAGTGTGGGCTAATATTTTTTAAATGCTATTTAGAGTTAATGCTACAATAAAGTGTCAGTGACTTGGATCTTCTTTCCAATTATTCATGGCTCAATTCACCATTCAGTGAGGAGTCACAGAGACAAAGAAAGATCAGATTTGACAATTTAACTTTACTTATTGGAGATACCACTATTGTCCTCTGCATCCCCTGCTATGTCGTACTAATTGATATTTAATGATCCAAACTTGTACACAATGATACCAGGTGGGGATTTGATAGGTGTCCTCATGGTCACTGCTGTCTGATTGAGGAGTTGGAGGCATACCAGTACCCATGGAAATATAATCCAGTAAGTTGTTATTCTCTCTCTCTCTGAGAGTTATGAATACATATTGAATATGCAGAAAAAAATAATTCATTTACATTCTAACTGCTGCTGTCCAACATTATTAAATCTTTCCTGAGACTGTATTAAATCTCTTGAATAATTCAAGAATTGTCCCCAGCCTTTCTTTTCTCCAGACCTGCTTTGCTGATCTGTTGCGCTCTCTCTTTCTCTCTCTCTCTCTCTCTCTCTCTCCACACACCACCCCCTCTGCCCCCTCAAACACACACACAAGGCAGTGGGCTGTACCTGTAGTCTTTTGGGCATTCTTGCAGCGTATAGCAAGAGAAAAGGGAGCTGATTTGGACGACCCACCTACTTTCATAAGTGCATGGTATGAAGTCACTGCTTACAACTATCCATCACAATAATCCTCATTAATTCTACTTTCTTCTTCTGCGTCATTGCTACATTGCTGTGTCAAAGTCAAGGTTGATCAGCTAGTTTTAACAATCTTGGCCGGTGGCTCCAAGCATTATTTATTTTCCAGGACATTGCAGTAGGCAATCTGGGAGAAAAATAATTGAAGCTTAAAAAACATTATTTTCATTGTCTTTGAGTATTTCAATTGGTTAGTATCAAGCCACAGAGTGGGGTGGGGGGAAGAAACTATTTATCTGACAATCAGAACCACCCAACAGGGAATGAGGGGTCATTATTTTCTGATTGGGACAGGGAAGTGGGGCATTTTAAGGGTGGTCATTTTGGGGGACAACGAGAAGGGCATGATGTCGTGATTGTAACGAGGCCAGCCAACTGAACCTCATTGATAATGAGTTCCCTGATTGATCCAATCAAGGAGCCCTGGCTGTCATATTAAAAAGGGTGTGTCAGAGATACTAGACAACAAGGTGCAGGGCTGGATGAACACAGCAGGCCAAGCAGCATCATAGGAGCAGAGAGGCTGATGTTTTGGGCCTAGACCCTTCATCAGAGATACTACCTTACTATAGTCAAAGACTATTCATGTGTAAATAAGGAGTGACTTGGTGATGAGACTAAGGCACAATCCTGAAGAAACTTGCTCTCAATAGTCATCTTTGAGCTGAGGTAAATATTTCTTAAATCATGCCTTTGTTTGAGAAGCTTGAGTCATTTGACCCTGCTGTTGAGTTCTGGGCCCAGTATGAGGAAAGAATGCTTTTTTTTTTTTCTGGGCAAACAACATTGTGGCAGATTAAAAACAATGAGTAATTCTCCTGACAGCCTGTAGAGCTGCAGCTTTATCTGTCACAAGGAGCCTAACTTCCCTGAGGCTCCAGGTACTAAAGCTTTTTAAGAATTGACTGACATAGCTTAAAAATATATGACCTCAAGCCTCCTCTAATTCTGAGATGTTATCATTTTTGCTTGGCAATTTGAGAACCAAGAGAATCTGTATTGGGATTTTTGACTAGGTTAAGATGACTGGTGGAAGCTTATGAATTTGATTTGACCTTCAATGAGATGTGTAGAAGCTGTCTGGTATGTGGGATTAATGATGTAAGTATACAAAAAAAGTCTGCCAGCTGAAGCACAACTGGACTTCAAACAGGTGCTACAACTGACTTAATAAAAACCAAAAGAGCTGTGAATGCTGTAAATCAGGAACAAAAACAGAAGTTGCTGGAGGAGCTGAGGAGTTCTGAGGAAGGGTCACTGGACCTGAAATGTTAACCCTGTTTTTTTTCATCATGGATGCTGCCAGACCTGCTGAGCTTTTCCAGCAACTTCTATTTTTGCTACAACTAGCTTTATCAATGAAAAATGTGGCAAGTGGAGCATAGGAGTTGTAGGGGATTCCAATGGAAGTGGACACCCTCGCCAGTCTGACTAAGCTTGAGGAACACCACTTGAGTGCAGGCAATGACATAGTCTCATTCAGGACATATCCTGTACAGAAGAACTTCAGGTTGGCCCACAGCAAGACCCCCAAAACAAAGCCAAGCCTTAGTTAAAATTTCCTTCAGGATCCTAGTTGACACGTTGTAGGTTGTTGCCAATATGTGGACTTGAGACAGTAAAAGAATCCTATTAGATCTAAACTAAGGAAGATAGCTCATAGGCCATATCTAGGAGAGTCTCCAGGAGAGTTCATACCCTGGAAAGTCTACCTACATCTGGTGTGGAACAGCTAAAATGCTTAGCAACATCAAAATCAGAACCAATTGAGATATTAAATGGTCATCCAGTTCCAATGCAGGTTGATACAAGTGTGGCCATGTCAGTGATTGTAGAATCAGTTTTTTTTTTTTAAAAAAAGTGTACTGGACTCTTGTGCAAAACTTGCACAAGACTCTGCTCAGCTAGGCTGCTAACCAATACTGGCAAACCCTTCCAGATTAAGGGTACAACTTTGGTTGAAGTCTTTTATGAAAAGTAGCTAGTTCAGTTAACAGTGATTGTAGTAAAAGGCTCCGGCCCAATCTTGATGGGACGAAATTGGTTGAGAGACTAAATTACATCGTCTTGACACTTGACACTTTTTTTGATTACAAAAGTCCTAATTAAATTCCCAAAGGTCTTCCAGGAAGGTCTAGGGACTATCAGAGGAACCAAGGCCACCTTGCATGTTGACCTGGAAGCAATTCCACAATTCTGCAAGGCTCAATCAGTGCCATTTGCCTTCCAGGTGAAATCAGAAGGCTGGAAAGTGAAGGAATCATCAAACCAGTCCAATTCACAGAATGGGCAGTACTGGGCGCACTGTTTTTGAAACATAAACAGAAATTGCTGGAAAAATTCAGCAGGTCTGGCAGCATCAATGGACAGAAATCCAACTTAAAGTCTTGGGCCCGGTGACCCTTCTTCAGAACTCCTCTCTAGTCTTCTCCAGTTCTGAAGAAGGGTTAGTGGACCCAAAATGTTAACTCTGATTTGTGATAACCACGGACCACAAATCCTTACTTGCTCTGCTTAAAGAGGACAAAGCAGCGATGTCCATAGCTTCAGGCTACATTCAGCAGTGGGCTCTAATACTAAGTACTTATAATTATAAAGTTAGAAAACCATCTGGGAGGCTAAGTAATGATTGCAAATGCATTGAGCTGCTGCCCATTAGTGGATACACCAAGGTAGCATCCCAAATGGAAGAGTTTGTTGATATTAAATTTTCTGGAAACAGTCCTAGACACAAAGAATTTGTTATTTCTTTAAAGTTGAATAGGATTTGACATAAGGTCAGCTCCATACCATCCATCATCCAATGGTGACAGAAAGAGCAGTCCAAACTTTGATGGCAGGCTTGAACAGCCTGACTAGATGTCAAGTTGTCAGGGTTCTTTTTTGGTTAAAGGACCACTTCACATGCAACAGCAAGGATAGCACCAGCAGAGTTGATAATGGGCAGAAGATTCTGCACTAGGTTTAAGTGTGATCTTCCTGGACCTGGGGGAGAGGCACATGAAATGGCATCAGGTACTCCAACGCCAGACACAAGACTGCCAAGCAAGAGTCAGAGTCATAGAGATGTACAGCACAGGAACAGACTCTTCTGTTGAACTCGTCCATGCTGACCAGATATCCTAAATAAATCTAGTCCCATTTGGTTCCTATCCCTCTAAATTCTTCCAATTCATATACCCATTCAGATGCCTTTTTAAATGTTGTAATTGTACCAGCCTCCACCACTTCCTCTAGCAGCTCATTCCATACACGCACCACCCTCTATGAAAAAATTTGCCCCTTAGGTCCCTTTTTAAGTATTTCTCCTCTCTCCTTAAACCTATGGTCCCTAGTTTTGGACTTTTTCCCCCCCCCCACCCCACTCCGATTAAAAAGACCTTCTCTACTTACCCTAAGAGAGACAGTTTGATACTTGGGATAGTTTGGTGAAAGAATCATGGAAAAGACTACGCATGGGTAAGGCATGGTTGACATGAGGTCAGGACCTGTGATGTGTCCTGAATGAGCATGTGGACCATATGAAAGCCATAAATCTAGCGCATGGTGTGGGAGAAAAACATAGCCTGTCCCTCGTAACATTTGGGAAATGCTGCCGGAACCTGTGGATTCACCATCTCCGTCAAGAGTTGTTGAATCCTCTGAATCGGAGATGGACTTGATGCAGGTAGCCACCTGGACACCTTTGCCACTGGAAAATGAGAGTGAAATTCTACCAAGGCGCTCATGGAGCAAGAGGCTTATTAAATGCCGCCCATATTGGACTCTGAGTGGAGGAACATAACCTGGTGATGATACGCCCCAGGAGGCTCTCCAAGAAAAACTATCAGCGAATGTCTGCACACTCAAAGTGGGAGGGATGTAATGATTGTAATGAAGTCAGCCAACTGGGCTTCATTGAATGAGTTCCCTGATTGGGGCTGTTACTCTGGCCTAGAGATACTGACACACTGGTACCTGCCTCTTAATGAGGCAGTACTATAGTCAAGGACTGTTCATGTGTAAATAAAGGGTGACTTGGTGATAGGTTAACGGCTCCTGTGGTAATAGTTTTAAGAATGTCGAATCCGGGTTGACACTCATTACACTGTATAAAACTATTTCCAACAACTTTGTTTGCTTATTTCCTTCAACAGACTCTCCTGCAATAACTTTCAACTTTTGAAACTCACTACTCATTTATACTTTATCTTACCTTCTGCCCTTTTCTAGTCAACTTCATATAACAATTTCAGCCACTTATCTCCTTATTTCAATTAAAAGTGACCTCCTCAGCTTAATATGTTGGAGGTTGGAGATTCTCATTACGCTTGCATAAGGGGTAATGGAAACCTGGTGAAGGCCACAATGTTTCAGTGAGACCCATAATCAACATTCAACACTGCGAACAGTGAAAATATTTTGTATTCTACTCCACTTGAGCATTCCCATATTGAGAGGGACAGACTAGAGAGAAAGAATAATAGTAAGAAGGGAAAGATGAGATGACAGATGATCAGAATGGAGAGTGCAGTGACGAGAGATGAAGGATAAGGAGGAGGAGAGAGTTGGAACAGAGCTAAGAAGAGAGGGAGAACTCTGGGTAGATATAGTGGATGTGAGGTGAGGAAAGACAAGTGAAGATTGTAAAGAAGGAGGATAAAGGGGGAAATGTAGAGAAGAGGCAATGGACAGTGGTCAGGTGACACAAGGATGTATGGGTTGAACAAAATCGAATAGGGAAAAGCAGTCTTTTAAAAAAAGGAGAAAAGATCAGCCTGATGAAATAACATAACATTTCTTAAATTGAATCATAGGCTGCTGTATCTTTTCTGAGCATATTGTTGCAATAACGTTTTGAACAACATGATCTAAATATTAACTGACTTACTTTAACTATTTCTTCACCGCTGACATGACGCAGTCTCCCCAGGATATCCATCACTCTTTCTGGCTGAGCTTTCCATTTCAAAAGGGCAAGGAGGTCAACTGCAACCAAAAATTTGGTATTATACTTAGTAGATATTATATTGGGTGCTATTTAATTTACCCACAGAGAAGCATTGTAGTAATCTACTCATTCACCATGCCTCACAGTCTTGCATTTTTTCCTTCAGTTGCTTGTTGGAGCCTCCAATTTTCAATGTCAATGAGCAAATTACTAAGGGAAAGAGTACATGAGGTGGTTCGCTATTGTGTTCCTAATGTGCTTAAAGAAAACACAAGTCCCCTTCTTGAAGGCTCCTTTGACTTAAGCAGCCATTGATCCTTTAGATTCTAATTCTTCTGAAAACACCACCAAAAATTAGCTGGTTCCTCTGTTGAACCTTAGAAACACAGAAAATTGGAACAGAAGGCTGTTCACCATTTGAGCTTGCTGCACCATTCAATATGATCATATCATCCAACTCTGTACCCTGTTCCCACTTACTTCAAATACTCCTTCACTCTAAGAACTATATCTAACTCCTTGAAAACATTCACTGTTTTAGCTTCCATGAAATGGTTCAATCTGAAACTAAGTTCCTAAATCTAAAATAGAAAACTTTCAAAGGTACGAAAGCATATGTTGGCTGTGATCGTAATAGCTAAATCTGGTAAATTGGGTAAGACATGACAATGGATAGACTATGGCTAATATTTCAGGAATAAATATAGATTGTAACAATTATACATTCCTTTTTGGTGCAAAATTACAACAAACCATGCTCCAACAATAGCTAATAAAAGATATTAAAGATAGCATTAGATTTAAAGAGGAGTCACATAGTTCTTAGAAAAAGTACTAGAAAACAGGGAATTCCACTCTGGTTAGCCTAACATACTGTAGGTAAACTGCAGGTAACAAGACACTTAGAAAATATCAACATTAGTAGACAAAGTCAACATAGATTTATGAAGGGGAAAACATGTTTGACAAACCTACAGAAGCTTTGAGGATGTATCTAGTAAAATAGTTAAGCGAAGAATACGTTGTTTTAGATTTTTGGAAAGCTTTTGATAAAACCCTACATATATGGCGACTGTGCAGGATTAAAACATGTCATGGAGGTACTATACAGTACGGACCGAGGACTAGTTAGCAGACTGGAAACACAGTGCGAGTATAAATGATCTGTTTTTTGGATTAGGTGGTGGTGACCAGTGGGATACAGCAGGGATCTGTCTGAGTACCAGTTATTCACAATCTATATTAATGATTTATTTCCAAGTTTGCTGATGACACAAGTCAGGAGTTGTGAATAGTGAACACAAAGTACAGAGGATTCAAGGAGATTTAGATAGGTTAAGTGAGTGGATAAATACTTGTCAGAAACTTAATGTGCATAAGTGCAAAGTTATCTATTCTATTTCTGTGAAGAAAAACAATAGAAAATTATTATTTAAATGGTGATAGATTTGGAAATTTTAATGTATAAAGGGTGCTGGGTGTTTGTGTACACCTGTCACTGAAAGCAAGCACGCAGATGCGACAAGCAGATAGGAAGGCAAATGGTATATTGGCCTTCATTGCAAAGGGATTTGAGTATATGAGCATGATGTCTTAAGGCAGCTGCAACAGAATCTTGGTGAGACCATACTGGGAGTATTGTGTGCAGTTTTGATTTCCTTGCAGAAGAAAATATATTCTCTTCATCAACGGAGTTCAGCAAAGAGTTACCAGGCGGATCGCTCAAAAGGCAGATTTTCGTCATCGGAGAGATTGGGTCATTTAAGGCTGAATTCACGGGAGATTAGAGAGGGGAAAAAAAATCGCATTGAAATGTATAAAATTTTGACAGGGTTGACAGACTGGATGCAGGGAATATGATCCCCAGCTAGGTGATCTCGAACAAGGGGCGACTGTATCAGTACACAGGATAGACTGAAAATTTAGGACTGAAATCAGGAGAAATATCTTCACTGATAGGATGGAGACCCAGTGGAATTCTCTATCCCGTAAAGTGGTGGAGGCCTAGCCACTGAACATATTTAAAAAATAGGTACATTTAAACACTAAAGGTGTCAAGGGGTATGGAGAGAGAACAGGAGTATAGCATTGAGGTAGGGAATCAGCTCATGGTCATATTGAATAGCATAGCATACTTAATGGGTTAAAAAGCCTCTTATGTTTTCTAGAAGCTTGATCTGTTTACCAGAATATTGGAACAGGATTAATCCATTTAGTTCCTCAAACTTTCTGTCAATGAGATCATAGTTGATCTGTTACCTAACTCCATACATTTATTTTGTACCTTTATGATTCCCCACGCACTACTTACAATGCCACTTATCTTTGTGTCATGGACAAATCTGGATATATGGTGTTCTTAGCATCCGAGTCATTACTATCTATGGTGAACAGTTCAGGCCCTATTTGGTTCTTTTAAATAAATAACAACAGGACATCTCATTGTCATAATGTTAGAGGCCCACTTTGAAGATTCATGTCTTGGGGCATCATAGAAAATTCTGTGCGAGAATCTATAATTGTTACTGTTGCTTATCCTAGAAATGAACAACAAAAATGGTAAGCATTCATTTGGCAAAAGAACTAAGAGCCAGGCGGTCTTGCACGTAGGTTTATTCAACAACACCAGCGCACAAGATTGTCCTCATAATGTATTATACTAGATATATACAGTCAACCTATGGTGTTCAGGCTGGTACATGTGGGTCAGTCAACGTTGAAGGTATATGTTTATTTGCCATGTGTCATATATGATGATTGGTAAAATGATAGACAAGCTAAGTGATCCCATAACCAACGTATGAGATCTAAACTCTGCAGTGCCGCCACATCCAGCTGTGAATGATAGACAACTAAACCAAGCACTGGGAGAGAAGCCTTCACCACTGCCTCACTGCCATTATTCATGACTGATCGCCACTGCTGCCATCGCTTCATTGCTGACTATCGCTGCTGCCATCTGGGCCCACAATGGCCCCAGTCTCTGTCACGGTCCGTTGCTGCGTCAGCCACCTCGCTTCAGAGTCTCTCTCTGGCACCACTCCGGGCATCAATGATGCTGGCCAACCATCAAAGTCCCCAGGAGCTGCCATCACCACCTCCATGGCTGAGCACCAAAGGCTAAAGAACCAAAAGAAAGAAAGGGAAAAGCAGGAAAATGAGAAGCGGTCGGAGCAGTTGGGCTCTGGTAATGAGCCCTACTCCACCACCATCTTGGATCACACCTTTGGTACAAGCATTTGCAATAATCTTCAGACAGAATTTCCAAGTGGAAGATCCATCTCAGCATCCTCCTTAGGTCCTAGCATCACACATGCCAATATGCAATTCACTCCACATGGTATCAAGAAACGGATACTGCAAATGCTTTAATAACATTCGACTGAAGACTTGTGCTCCAGAACTCACAGCTGCCTCAGACAAATTGCTCCAGTACAGCTAGAACACAGACATGTGCCTGACATGGAAACTTGCCCGGATATATCCTGTCCACAAAAAGCAAAAATCCTACGTGACCAATTACCATCACACAAGTATTGATTTTCAGTAAACTGATGGAAGAGGTCATTAATTTTGATTTCAAGTGGCACATGATCAGAAATAGCCTGTTTATCGATGCTCAGATTATGTTCTATCAGAACCACTCAGCGCCTTGTTGTCTATGTTTGGATCAAGGTTGCAAAGGTATTGAATCCAAGAGTTACAAGGTGTAGAGCTGGATGAACACAGCAGGCCAAGCAGCATCAGGGGAGCAGGAAGGCTGACGTTTCGGGCCTAGACCCTTCTTCAGAAATTTCTCCAGCATCTGCAGTTCCTCCTATCTTCGAATCCAAGAGTATTGTGTTATCATCATTTAACACAGAATTACTATTCTTATTCTGCAGTAGTAAATAGTGTACATTCAACTTACCTGAATTTCAAATAGGTGGACTAACAGACAAACTGAACTTGCAGTTTCAAGCAATTTTTACACACACCCTTTGTCTAGCACACTGCTGCATGGTGTCCTTATAGCCCCTGGACATGTGATATTGACGCAGTCCTTGGCTTATTAGCACACTCATATCTTTTAAAATACTCAGGCCCTCGTGTGTGTGTATGTTTTACTTATTTATATTAAAAAATAGGTAGTTGCAAAAATATTTACACAGAAACAAGAATTGTGGAGATGAGTGTAACGTATCAGTGGTTTGACAACTCTTCCAATATCCTGATAGTATATTACTTCCAAGCAACTTGTTCTGACATTTCGTGACAGGCCTCTGGGATAGGTGCCACTTGAATATGGACTTTCTGGGCAAGAGAATAGGGACATTATCACTCTACTGCAAGCCTCTAATCTTACAGAGATTGAGTTAACATTTGGCTTTTCTCGACCTGCAGATGTTTTGTCTCGTACATTTTGTTGGAGTGTTGGTTTATGTTACGATAGTCAATAGCACCTTATTACGCAAGAGTACCTGTGCACTGTGCACAGTTGGAATACTGTACCTCTCCCTTGGTTGGCTTCTGTTTCTCATCACTGTTGCTTCGTTAGGTGTTCAGGCTTTGTAGGATCTAAGTTCAGTGCACACTTAGGTATCCTAAGTGAACATTTGAAATGCCATAGCATACAATACTACAGGCTAAGTGCTTGAAAATGGGATTAGAGTATAAAGTTAAACCCACTTGCAGTACTTTGAGCAGTTCTGGGCACCACACCTCAGGAATGACATATTGGCCTTGGATGGAGTACAACACAGGTTTACAAGAATGATACCTAAACTTCAGGGATTGTTACGAGGAGACATACAAATTAGGCCTGTTTCTCCAGAACTTAGATGGTTAAGGTGTTACTGATATTTTCAAGATATTAACAGGAAAATAGGGTAGATAAAGATTCTGTACTGTAAAATTCTATGATTCTATATAAGCTATTTTCACTGGTTGGAAATTCTAGAACTAAGAGGTATTGGGGGATATAGACCAAACATTAGGGCCAGATCATTCAGGAGGGATGTTAGGAAGTACTTCTACATATAAAGAATGGTAGAGGTTTGGAACTCTCTTCCACAAGTGGCAGTTGATGACAGATTAGTTGTTAATTTTAAATCTGAGAAAAAATTTGTTTCGCCATAGTATTAAAGGATATTGGCCAAAGGTAGATTTATGGAGTTAGGACACAGATCAGCCATTATCTCATTAAATGTGGAACAGGTATGAGGGGCTGAATGGCCTACTCATCCTCCTATGTTCTTATGCTTGATGATCAGTGCAAACTTAATGGTACGAAGAGCCTCATTCGATGTTGTACAATGCTGTCCCAAATCTAACAGTCTCACCCAGTGTAGGGTTTAAATTGTTGAAGCACTTGTCTCAGTGTACAGTGAAAAAACAAGATACTTATTGTTATACTACACTTCAGAGTGACACCTCTGGATATAGGTTCCCCAGCACCAGTAAAGTTGATGTTTGAAAGCAAGTCCAAACAACTTTTCCCAAGCCATCACATGTCTTAGTTCTCAGATACAGGGCAAATTTTGCAAAATATATGTGAGAATGCAGGCAGTAATGCTTAACATAAAGTCAAGAAACTGCCTAATCTATGTAAGTCAAAGTCAGAGTTGTACCTCTTTTACAAAAGAAACTTGTCATCCACAGACTTTGTTATTCAAATTTTGTGTATTTGTTTAATGTGTTTTCTTATTTTACATGGTTTTAATTGGTAATAAAACACCGCTCTATTTTACTCACGGAAAGCCTGGAATTGGCTCTCTTTCAAATGGTTAACAAGATTAATTGAATTGCGGTAGTTACATGCTAGAAAAGAAATCAAAAATCATTTGATGTGGCTGACCAAGAGAATGTTTAAAAAGAGGGAAACCAATCAGCACTCCTTACCTGGTCACATGACTTGCATGATGTTAGAATGCAGCTGTGTGATGGGTGTAATAAACTGCACTTCCCCCAAAGCTTGCTAGATTTCTGAATCCTAGCTACCAAGCTAATGCTCGGATAGTTGCAGATGTTGCTGTCTGGCTGTGATCCCTTCATATTTTTTGCGATCTTTTAACAGTGAGCTGATGCTGTTTCCTTTCTTTTCCTCCAAGAGATCTTTCTGGAAAGCTTCTTTGAGCACTGATGTAATAACTAGGTCTATTATACAGTCAGACAGTTCAGCTTCTAAGACATCAGTCTTTACCCTTGTCACGGCACCAACTAATGAAATGACCAATTCATTCTTGTGGCTGTTGCTTATAAGACATCAGCCCTGATGTTGAACTCTAAAGTTCACTTTAACAGCAAGTTGATCCTCCAGCATTTAAATCTAAGCAGGATGTCTCTGGTTCTCTTCAGAGGAACATGCAGTGCTGACTTTGTGCAATGCCTCATTTCCAACAATTCCAATGGTTTTTTTTTCACTGCTTGCTTATCTGGTTCTGCATTAGCTAAATATAAAAAGCATAGTTCTATCCTTTGTTTAAAAGCCTAAATTTAGATAAGACATTTGTGGGCCCCCAATTCACGTGAAAGAATGCTTTCTTTATTCACTGAGATGTGGATAATGCTGGCTGGGCCAGCATTTATTGCCCATTCCTAGCTGCCCTTGAGTACATGGTGGAGGACTGCCTTCTTGAACCACTGCAGTCAACATGCTGTTGTTTGACCCACAATGCCCTGAGGGAGGGAGTATTATTTCATGTCTTTGGATTCACTGCAAAGGCAGTGATATAATGACATAACTCATTCAGGAAATGTGAATACAGTCAAATATTCACCAATATCATGCTGTATCTTATTGCATCTCCTCATTGTACCTGGTCAAGTCTACTCTATGACATTGATTTGCACACTCACTTACCCTGGAAGTGCACCCATTAATGTCTTTTTATGCACTTCCTTAGACTCCCATTCATCCATCATGCCATTAATCCTTATATTTATACAATTTTATGCCTCCCCCAGTAGTCACTCTCACCAAATACACACACTCCATTAGTCAATTGTGCACAAGGCATGGTGTTCACTTGTAGGTTTGTTTCTTTGCCTGTTGCAAGGGAATAGAATATAGACACAATTAAGAACAAAACAAACTAAGATGGCCCTCCAGAGATCTTTCAGTTAACAGCTGTAGAAGATGAAATGCTGGAATTCAGTGTAACTTTATCATCTATTGCCTTTGGAAATGGGGACTTCCCAGCTATCTAGTTAGACAATTAAACATCAGCAAGGTCCATATCCCAGAAAACTCATTCATGTTAATTCAATTGCAGCAACCAATGAAGTATGAGATAGTGGGAACTGCCAATGCTGGAGAATCTGAGATAACAAGGTGTGGAGCTGGATGAACACAGCAGGCCAAGCAACATCAGAGGAGCAGGAAAGCTGACGTTTCGGGTCTGGACCCTTCTTCAGAAAATGATTTTCTGAAGAAAGGTCCAGACCCGAAACATCAGCTTTCCTGCTGTGTTCATCCAGCTCTACACCTTGTTATCTCTTAACCAGTGAAGTATGATCACTTTCTCAAAGTAAGGCATTGTCCATCTGCAATGACATCTGGAAGATGAATCATTAAAAGGAGGTTCCTTCTGATAATGCAGTATCATGGAACTTATGCTTACCATGCTCCAGTTTAGTTACTCTCCCTCCAGTTAGGTAGACAATTGGGTTTTCATCTGTTGACATAGGTATAAAGTCTCCACTATGGGAGATGTATTGAGGTTTGCCTAACCCATGACAGCAATAAAGACAAAAGGGGAAATGAAATTGGGAACTGCACCCAAAAGTGTTTCTACTTCTCACCCCTCATTAAGCTATCCACATGCTACTTCATGGCCTGGAGGCTAAGTCGTCCCTTCAGGTGTTAAGTTGATAAAAACAAAATATAGAATATGGGCTGGGAGACCCCAGAACAGAGGACAGGAAGAGATTGTGGCTGTAAGGGCAGCTCCTTTGAGGTATTTTCAGTATTGGAGCTGATTTCCTCATTCTAGGATCAGCAGTTACTGTTTTAAGCTATTGCATTGTTTTGGAATTTTTTTGGAGGAAAAAAAATTAAAACAAAGGCACTTCAAAAAGAAGAAGAGCGACAAAGCAGTGACCACATGGAAACTGATACAAATAGAGAACTAAACCTGCAGTGCTGTCTGTCCCAGCAGTGAACCTGCACAGCTGATTGCCTCTGCTGTTTAGTTTCAAGTGTCTCTAGACACTGGTGTTTTGTCTAAGAAAAATAAACAGTGAAATTCACAGCTGACCTTGGAGAAACCTGTGTGGGGGAGCTCACACCAGGCAAGCAGCTAACTGGATAGTTTTAAAGTGAAACCTTTTACAAAAAAAAATCTACAATAGTGAATAGGCTGTGTTCTTTTTTGTTTTTTTTAATTGAGATCGGTCTCTAGATTAAACTTTAGAAGTATAAAACAGAGGTACTAAGTTAGCCTGTAGTGTTTTCAGACCAGTATGACTGTGCTATTTTCTGGCTCTGCAGATTAAGGTGCAAAGATGGCCTTTAGTGGACCGATGTGCTCTTCCTGTCGGATGTGGGAGATTATGGAGAGTTTCCGTGTTACCGATTATGTCTGCAGGAAGTGTTTTTGTTTGCGAATCCTTTTGGTTTACATGAATCAGTTGGAGCAGCAGTTAGAGGCAATGAGGAATTTACAGGAGTTGGAGGGTGTGATGGATCGCAGTTGCAGGAAGGGAGATAAACCAAAGATACAGTCAGGCAGATGGGTTACCTCCAGGCAAGGTAGGAGGAGTAGGCAGCTACTCCAGGAGTCTCTCATGGCTAGCTGCATCTCAAACAAGTATGCTGTTTTGGAAAATGTAGGAATGATAGTGTCTCAGAAATGCAGCACCGACAGCCAGGTTTCTGATACCGAGACTGGCTCTAATATACAAGGGGTATGTCAGGTTGCAAGCGATTGATTGTGATAGAGGACTCTCTAGACAGAGGCGCAGACAGACATTTCAGCGGCCAGCAGCAAGACATCAGAACGGTGTGTTGACTCCCTGGTACCAGGATCGAGAATATCTCGGAGGATGCAGAATATCCTCAAAGGGGAGAGGGACCAGCAGGAGGTTGTTGTAAACATTGGAACTAATGACATAGGAAGAGAAAAGGATGAGATTCTGAGGAGACAATATGGGAAGTTAGGCATGAATTTAAAAAGGAGGTTTTCGAGGGTAGTAATATCTGGATTAGTCCCAGTGCCACGAGCTAGTGAGGGTAGGAATAGGAGGATAGAGCAGATGACTGCATGGCTGAGGAGCTGCTGCAGGGGAGAAGGATTCACAATTTTTGGATCATTGGAAACCCTTCTGGGGTAGAAGTGACATATATAAGGACGGACTGCACTTAAATTGGAAGTGGACTAATATACCAGCAGGGAGAATTAAACTGTGGAGGGGTGTGGTTGGGACCCAGGGAGATAGCGAGGAAAGAGATCAGTCTGAGACTGCTGCATTTGGGAAAAGGAGCAAGTCAAACAGTCAGGGCAGACATGAACAAAGCAGCGAACGAGGTAGGATTGATAAATTAAACTGCATTTATTTCAAATGCAAGAGGCTAACAGGTAAGGCAGATGAACTCAGGGCATGGTTGGAAACATGGGACTGGGATATCATAGTGGTTAGAGATTTTGCTCAGGGATGGGCAGGACTGGCAGCTTAATGTTCCAGGGTATAGATGCTATAGCAAGATTAGAAAGGGAAGCAAGAAAGGACTGGGATTAGTATTTTTGATTAGGGATAACATTACAGCTGTATTGAGAGAGGATATTCCTGGGAATAGGTCCAAGAAAGTTAATTAGGTGGAACCGAGAATTGAGAAAGGGACAATCACCTACATAGGGATTGTACTATAGACTCCCCAGTAGTCAGTGGGAAATTGAGAAACAAATTTGTAAGGAGATGTCAGTTATCTGTGAGAATAATAAGATGGCTATGGTATGGGATTTTAACCTTCCCAAACATAGACTGGGACTACCACAGTGTTAAGGGCGGGGATGAAGAGGAATTTAAGTGTGTAGAACAAAATTTTCTGATTCAGTATTTGGATGTACCTACTGGAGACCTACTTTTCAGAAATAAGGCAGGGCAGGTGACTGAGGTATCAATGGGGGAGCACTTTGGCGCCAGTGACCATAATCCTATTAGTTTTAAAATAGTGATAGAAAACGGGAGTCTGGATCTAAAAGTTAAAGTTTAAAATTGGAGGAAGGCCAATTTCGATGGTATTAGGGAAGAACTTTCAAAAGTTGATTGGAGGCGGAGGCTGGAAGGTAAAGGGTTGGCTGGAAAATGGAAGCCTTCAAAAATGAGATACTGAAAGTCAAGAGACAGTACCTTCCTGTTAGGGTGAAGGGTAAGGCTGGTAGGTGTAGGGAACACTAGATGACTAGTGAAATTGAGGTTTTGGTCAAGAAAAAGGTGGAAGCATATGTCAGGTATAGACAGCTGGGATCGAGTGAATCCCTGGAGGAGTATAAAGGCGATAGGAGTCTGCATAAGAGGAAAATCAGGAGGGCAAAAAGGACTAAGAAGAATTTCAAAGGGTTTCTACAAATACGTTAAGGACAAAGGAGTAACTAGGGAGAGAACAGGGCTCCTTACAGATCAGCAAGGCTGCCTGTGTGGAACTGCAGGACATGGGTGAGATATTAAGCAAGTATTTTCTATCAGTATTTATTGTTGAGAAGGATATGGAGGACAGAGAACATGGGGAAATAAATAGTGACCTCTTGAAAAATCACTGTAATGCAGAGGTGGTGGTGCTGGACATCTTAAAATGCATAAAGATGGATAATCCCCTGGGACTTGATCACATGTACCCTAGAACTCTGGGGGAAGCTAGGGAAGTGATTGCTGGGCCCTATGCTGAGCTATTTGTATCATCGATAGCCACAGGTGAGGTCCTGGAAGACTGCAGATTGGCTAGCATGGTGCCATTATTTAAGAAAGGTAGTAAGGAAAAGCTAGGGAACTATAGACCAGTGAGCCTGACATCAATGGTGGGCAAGTTGTTGGAGGGAATCCTGAGAGACAGGATTTGGAAAGGCAAGGAGTAATTAGAGATAATCAAAACGGCTTTGTGCATGGGACATTATGTCTCACTAACTTGAATGAGTCTTTTGAAGAAGTAATGGAGAGGATTGATGGCAGAGTGGTGGACTTCGGTAAGGTGTTAGACTGGTTAGTAGGTTAGATCACATGGAATACAGGGAGAACTAGCCATTTGGAACAAGAGATAACAAGGTGTAGAGCTGGATGAACACAGCAGGCCA
>NC_063347.1:55462228-55532171 GCF_021869965.1 Rhincodon typus | reverse complement strand
GCTGCTTGGCCTGCTGTGTTCATCAGCTCTACACCTTGTTATCTCAGATTCTCCAGCATCTGCAGTTCCTACTATCTCATTTGGAACAAGAACTGGCTTGAAGGTAGAAGACAGAGGGTGGTGGTGGAGGGTTGCTTTTCAGACTGGAGGCCTGTGACCAGCAGTGTGCCACAAGGATCGATGCTGGGTCCACTGCTTTACGTCATTGATATAAATGATTTGGATGTGAACATAGGAGGTATGGTTAGTAAGTTTGCAGAAGATACCAAAATTATGGGTGTAGTGGACAGCAAAGAAGGTTACCTCAAAGCACAACAGGATCTTGATCAGATGGGCCAACGGACCAAGGTGTGACAGATGGAGTTTAATTTAGATAAATTATGAGGTGCTGCAGTTTGGAAAGGCAAATCAGGGTAGGACTTAAACACTTTGTGGTAAGGTCCTGGGGAGTGTTGTTGAACAATGAGACCTTGGAGTGCAGGTTCATGGTTCCTTGAATGTGGAGTCCCAGTTAGACAGGATAGTGAAGAAGGTGTTTGGTATGCATGCCTCTATTGATCAGTGCATTGAGTATAGGAGTTGGAGGTCAGGTTGCAGCTGCACAGGACATTGGTTAGGCCACTTTTGGAATACTGCATGCAATTTTGGTCTCCCTGCTATCGGCAGGAAGCTGTAAAATTTGAAAGGGCTCAGAAAAGATTTACAAGGATATTGCCAGGATTGGAGGGTTTGAGCTATGGGGAGAGGCTGAATAGGCTGGGGCTATTTTCCCTGGAGCGTTGGAGGCTAAGAGGTGACCTTACAGAGGTTTATAAAATCATGAGGGGCATAGGTTTAAGGTGAGAGGTGAATTGAATCCAAAGGGCAACTTTTTCACACAGAGTATGGTGTGTGTTTGTGGAATGAGCTGCCAGAGGAACTGCTTGGAGGCTGGTACAATGACAACGTTTAAAAGGCATCTGGACGGGTATATGAAGAGGAAGGGTTTAGAGGGACATGGGCCAAATGCTGGCAAATAGGACTAGATTAATTTAGGATATCTGGTTGGCATGGATGAGTTAGACCTGAGGTCTGTTTCAATGCCGTACAGCTCTAGGACTCCAACTGTGGAGGCTGCTGGGTGGGGAGGCCGGCCTTGGTGCATGGGCTCTGTATTGAAGTTTGAAGAAAAACAATAAAACAAATTCCCTCCAATTCCAATCCATGGTTGTTTTAACAGTAGAACATAAATTACTTAACATGAATAGAGAGTAATCAATGAATTAAAAAAAGAGCAAGCAAGTTAAGGCAATTAATCTCAGCAAAGAGGTACTGAAGAAACCTAAGGAACTAAAATCTGAGAAATCCCAAGGAGCTGATGGGCTACATCCAAGGGTTCTTAAAGAGGTATCTACCATGATAGTGGATCCAGTGATTATAGTTTTTCTAAAGTTCCCAGATCATACAGCCATCACACCAGACTGGAAGCTAGCAAATGTAACACCACAATTCAAGATAACATGGAAAAAGAAAACAGGAAACTACAGGCCAGTCCATCCGATAGCAGTCATTGTAACAATGCAAGAATCTCTCGTTAAAGTTGTCTTAACAAGACATTTCATAAATAATAGTATTACTAGGCTGGTTAGTTGACCTCAGTCATTGGTAAGATTTTAGAGTCCATTATTAAGGATGAGATTGCGGAGTACTTGGAAGCGCTCGGTACAATGGGGCTAAGTCAGCACAGCTTTGTTGAAGGGAGGTCATGCCTGATGAATCTGTTAGATTTTTTTGCAGAGATAACAAGAAAGTTAGACAAAGGAGAGCCAGTGGATATGATCTATTTGGATTTCTAGAAGGTCTTTGACAAGGTGCTGCACAGGAGGCTGCTAAGTAAGATAACAGCCCATGGTGTTAGGGGCCAGGTACTAACATGGATAGAGGATTGCCTGACCAACAGAAGGCGGAGAGTGGCGATAAAGGGATCTTTTCAGAATGGCAGCCGGTGACTAATGGAGTTCCACAGGGGTCAATGTCGGGACCACAACTATTCACACTATACATAAACTGTCTGGACAAAGGAACAGAGGATATTGTTAAATTTTCAGATGACATAAAGATAGGTGGAAGGACAGGCTGTGTTGTGGAAGCAGAGAGGCTGCAGAAGGACTTGATCAGGCTTCGAGAGTGGCAGATGGAATACAATATGGGAAAATGTGAGGTTATGCATTTTGGTAGGAAGAATAGAGGTGTAGGTCATTTTCTAAATGGAGAAAGGCTTCAGAAATCTGAAGCACAAAGGGGCTTGGAAGTCCTAGTTCAGGATTCCCTTACGGTTAACATGCAGGTTAAAAAATTGGCAGTTAGGAAGGCCACACAATGTTAGTATTCATTACAAGAGGGCTAGAAAACAATAGCAGAGATATACTGCTGAGGTTGTACAAGGCACTGGTCAGGCCTCATTTGGAATATTGAGAGCATTTTGGCCCCTGTATCTAAGGGAAGGATGTCCTGGCCTTGCAGGCTCCAGAGGAAGCTCTCAAGACTGATCCTGGGAACGAAGGGCTTGACATATGAGTGTTTAGGACTCTGGGTCTGTACTCTGGAATTTAGAAGGATGAGGGGGCTTTCTCCTTCAAATTTATCGAATACAGAAATATCTGGATAGAATGGACATAGAGAGATGTTTCCATTAGTAGGACAGACTAGGAGCAGAGGGCACAGCCTCAGTGAAGGGACAGCCCTTTAGAATTGAGATGAGGAGGAATTTCCTCAGCCAGTGGGTGGTAAATCAGTGAAATTCATTGCTGCAGAAGGCTGTGGAGGCCAAGTCATTGAGTATCTTTGAAACAGAGATAGACAGGTTCTTGATTAGTAAAGGGATCAAGGGTCACGGGAAGAAGGCAGGTAAATGGGATTAAAAAACAAATCCGCCATGATTGAATGGCAGAACAGACTCAATGGCCGATAGCCCAATTCTGCTCCGAGATCTTATCCTTGAGAACAGCTGAGATGTTTGGCTCTCCAAACGGGAATTTTCCACGATCAGCTGGGTATTTCAGCCCTCTAAACTGAGCATCTCAATGTGAATGGCTTCTTTAAACTTTTAACTCTTTGGTGGAGGGACAGTGTTGATTGAGGGGGGATCTATAGGTCTATCAACTCCACCTCCACCCACTGCAGGCTCAGTAATTACAGGGGCACTCCCCTGATTCCAGCTGTACTACATGACAGTCACTTGGGGGCTCCCGTGTGCTCACATTCAAACTCTCAGCCATTGTCTACCAACTGCTGTAGAACCAAAGCTCCCATCAGGACCCACAGGCTGAGCCTCTGCCCAACACCAAGCTGCTAGCCGTCACTATGTAGATGTGTGACTCTGTAAGCAGCATGGGTAATGTAGTCTAAACAGTGTGCTGGAGGAAGTCATCAAATCAGGAAACTTTGCGTGGAAAGAGGAACAGTTAATGTCTAGAGTCTGATATAACTCTTCTTCAGAATTGAAAGGGGCAGGAGAGTGATTGTTTTTGTTATAGACAGAGTGGGAGTAAGAACAAGGGGAACAGATAGTGAGGGTGCCCAGAGCCAAAGGCAGATGTTGTTAATGGTGGTGAAGGAGCGATTGAGATGCCAAATGGCTGTTAATGGTGTGAAAGGGAGAAAATGTCCACACTCCTCCCCCCCACAGTCATGTCTTGTTGACTTTGCTGTGAGCAAATGGAAGAAAACTGGAGAAAGCAAACCAGGGAAGAACTTACACAGTTAATGGTAGGGCCCTGGGGTGTGTTACTGAACAAAGAGACTTGGGGTGCAGGTGCATAGTTCCTTGAAAGTGGAGTCGCAGGTAGACAGTGTGGTGAAGAAGGCGTTTGGTACGCTTGCCTTCATTGGCTAGTGCTTCAAGTATAGGAGTTGGGATGTCCTATAGCCTACAACATAGGACATTAGTGAGGCCACTTCTAGAATAAAGTGTGTAATTCTGGTTGCTCTTCTAGAGGAAGGGTGGTGTTAAACTTGAGAGGAGGCAAAAACGATTTATAAGCTTGGTGTCAGGACTGGAGAGTTTGAGCAAAAGGAAGAAGCTAGTGAGAAGTATTCCATCACACTCCTGACTTGTGACTTGTATACAATGGACAGGCTTTGGGGAGTCAGGTGAGTTATTCACCACAGTATTCCTAGACTCTGACCTGCTGTTGTAGCCACTGTTTATGTGGCATGACCAGTTGAGTTTCAGGTCAATAGTAACCCCCAGGATGTTGATAGTGGGTGACCCAGTGTTGGTAACACCATTGAATGTCAAGGGGTGGTAGTTAGATCACCTCTTATTGGAGATGGTCATTGCCTAGCATGTGTGGTGCAAATGTTACTTGTGGAAGAGGTGAGTGGATAAGTGAAGACAGAGCCTAGAGAAATATAAAAGGGGTAGGCAGATAAAAAGGATTAACGATAGTAGGCCAGGCCAGAAGACAAGTTAAGTGGGACTAGAACAAGGAGTGGCCATGGCTTTCCACATGAGCCCCACTTATCTGCGTCATTATGGGGCATGTGGAACATTCCTTGTTTACACAGATAAGTGGGGCTCATGCGGAGAACCATGGCCACACCTTGTTCCAGTCCTACTCGGGAACCTCCCCACAACTCCTCTTCTGGTACATAGATGACTTCATCAGTGCTACTTCCCTCTCTTTTTGGAACTGGAAAAATTTATCAACTTTCCTTCCAATTTCAACTTCATCTAATCCATCTCCAATTCCTCCTTCCTTTCCTCAACCTCTGTTCTCGTTGTTGGGGATAGGCTGGCCACCCATATCCATTACAATCTCCACAGTTAGCTGAACTAAACATCCTCACATCCTGCTTCTTGTAAGGATTCCATTCCATTATCCCAGCTTCTCCAACTCTTCATCTGTTCTGATAATGCCACCTTCCACAGGACAGCCTCAGAAACCTCCACTTTTTCCTCAACCAAGGATCCCCCGCTACCATACCTGACCGATCTCCTGCATTTCTGCCCTCACTCCTTCTCTTCCCTTTCTTAATAACGATAATGTTCCCTGGTTCTCACTTACCACCCCATCAGACTCTGCATTCAAAGAATTGTCAGCTACCATTTTTTTTGTCACCTCTAACAGGATGTCACAACCAGACACATTCCCCTCCCCTCCTTTGTCAGAATTCCACAAGGACAGTTGCTCCGGGGCACACTGGTCCAGTCCTCCTCCAAGCCCAACATATCCTCACGCACCACTTTCTCAATCAATCACAGTAGATGTAACATTTATCCATTTACCTCCTCCCTCCTCATTATCCAAGGTCTCAGACATTCCTTCCAGGTAAAACTGTGATTTACTTTCATTTAATCTAGTCTACTGTATGCGCTGTTCAGTGTGGCCTCCTCTACACTGGGGAGATGAAGTGCAGACTGGGTGACCGTTTTATTATACCTATGTTTGTCTGTACAAATGACCCTGAGCTTCCAGTTGCCTGCCGCTTAAATACACCATGATCCCATGCCAACATTTCTGTGCAAGCCTGTTGCAGTGTTTTAGCGAGTTTCAGTGCAAGCTCAAAGTACAGCATCTGCATTTTCTGCTTAGGGATCCTGCAGCCTGTGGTACTCAATGTCAAGAACATTTAGTATCTGATTCCACCTTCAATATTTTTCACCCACTCCCACACAGTCATCCTCTGTCCTGATGAGTTGCTATTAGCACAACCAGACCACACTCAGCCTTATTATCACTTGACATGGGTTGCTTTCAGCACAGCCTACCCATTCTCTCCTACTCTCAGCTCTCATTATCACTAAACCAGCTTTCTCTTCTGTCTGACCTACTACCAATAATCTGCTTACTCATGTTATATCTCTAGCTCTAGGCTCTGTCTCCACTTATCCATCCACCTCTTTCCCCCTACCATCCCCAACCCCATCTTTGGCATAAATACCATTTTTTTTCTAGCTACTGTTAGTCCTGATGAATAGTCACCAGAGTTGAAATGGTAACTCTGCTTTCTCCCTACAGATGCTGCTAAACCTGCTAAGTTTCGCCAGCAATTTCTATTTTTGTACCATTTTGGTAAATCTATGCTGTATTTCCTTCAGGCTCACAGCACTTCAGAATCAATCTAGTGAATCTCTTCTGGAGATGAAGGGTTGTCTTATGAAGAGAGGTTGAGAAGTTTAGGTCAATATTCTCTGAAGCTTAGAAGAATGAGATGATACCTAATTGTGGTGTATATAAGATACTAAAGGGGATTGATAAGGTAGACATTGAGAGGATGTTTCATGAGCGGCAATCTAGAATGAGCTGTTACTGTTTTAGGATAAAGGGTAGCAGATTTAAAATGAGAAGAGAAATTCTCTCAAAGGGTCGTGAATCTGTGGAATTCACTACCCCAGAGTGTCTTGAATGCTGGGATATTTAGTAAATTTAATAAGGAGGTTGACAGATTTTTAATAATGGGCTGAAGGGTTATGCAGAGTGGGCAGGAAAGTGGAGTTGAAGCCAAGGTGAGATCAGCATTTTAATTATTTTCTGACATTTTAATAATCTATGCACGTGGATCTAAAAGTCTCTTTGAACCTTCACTGTTTCCAGCTTTTGATGATATTGAAGTGAACTTTCCTTTTTTTTTAAGGTTCATATGGATAACTTCACATTTACCTACATTGAAATCTACCTGACCCAATTTTAACCATTTATAGAATGCATTTTTATTTCTTTGTAATTCCATGCTAACCACAGTGCTGCCTATCTTTATGTCATTGGCTAACTTGAATATATGACTAGCTATCCTATCAAAACAATTTAAAAAAATATTTTCTGATCAACCAGTTCAGCGATGTTTTTCCACATCTCTAGAGCAGGTGGGACATTACCACTGCACTACAAGAACCCTTCAATGTCCTTAATAAATATAGTGAAGAACTGGAGCCACAATTCAATTCCTTGTAGGATGCCAATAATTTTTAAAAGTTTCTTTTTATTTTTACCTATTTTTCTAAACAACCTGTTCAGAGATGTTGTTATTACACACGTCTGGAGCAGGTGGGACTTGATCCCCAGTCTCTTGGTCCAGTGGTAGGGACACTACCAGTGCGCCAAAACACCACCCCCATTGTGCCAATTAAGACCACCCTAATCCCAGTTCCAATCAAAAATCCATACTTTCAATTCCCTGCCAATCAGCTGATTTCCTAACAAGGTCAATAATTTGCCTTCATTACTGCCTTTGCCTTTACCTAAAAGGTACTTAGTAGGAACTTTAATGTCTATAGACAGTTCCCTATCCACTACTTCAATCAATTCCGTGAAATGTCCAATCAAGTGTTTCAGGCATGACTAACCTTTTATTGATTTCATGCTGGCTTTCTGATTATCTGAAAAATGTTCACATTAATTCAGTCTATCCATTATATTTTTAATTATACAGGGGATCATGAAGAATGCCATGCAAATGCTTCTGAGGTTGGTCCACTTTTCCAAACTAAATAAAGAATGCATTAATAAGGTCATCCTGGGAGCAACGTGAATAACTGGTGCTGCCTTGCACTCCTCCTAGGCTTCCTCCATCTCTTTAAGATCCTCCATGAAGAACCCATAACATGTTGCTCCTGCAGGCTTAAATCAAGTTGCCATGCAACACTGTTGGAACATGGCCATTCTACACACTTTGGCTGATGTATATACCTCTCAGATACATGAAGAATATATTCAGCAAGTCGGTATTAGTCAAAATGCTCTTTGACTTCATTGGTCAGCTTTTTAACAGCTGTCATCAGCTTAGTTTGAAGTGGATATGCTGTGCCTCCTTGAGGCCACTATTTAAGTACGTTTCCAGGTGCAAAGACGTTGAGGAGATGGTTGCAGTTTGAAAGCATGTGGCAGCTTCCCATGAATCTGCAAATGTACTTTTTTTTGTGGTTGCACCCTACATGGACACTGAATGGAATGGAAGTCCAAAGTGTTCACAATTCTCCTGTTTAATATAAGTATGTGCAGATTGCCAAATGCATACAGTGAATTGTGGCCAACACATCTGGGAAGGCAGCCAGAGCTGTATTCCTAAATGGTTGCTCATTGTGACAAGCATTATTGCTAAAAATGTTTATATAATTACCGGCACTGACAAACAACCAGTCACCTGCTTCATGTATTTGTGGACTACCTACTGAAAATCTGGATGCGTTTCCAATAGACCCCTGGAATATTTGTGAGGCAAATTTTGAGCATGATGGTAATTTTGATAGTTACCAATAATACGTGGCCATCAGGGAGCAGGGTTTCTTTAGAATTTCGCAGATGTGAGCCACTGCCTGATGTGACAAACAGAACCTCCAGAGAAACTGTTCCATGTCAAGGAACAGCAGTATCTTCTGTTGCCACTGCTTGAACATTTATGTTGTGTGTAGTGCCTCATGTGAGTTGCACCACTCTGCTTCCCTCTTACTAGCAGCCTGCAGCTGTGTTGGTCACATTGTAGCCCTGTCCAAAGTCTCATCCAAGACAAACTAGACACATCTTGTCGTACACCACAACACAATTTCAGAATGGAAACACTCAGCAAACGGATTCTAGCTAAACTCTTTCCGCTTATCAGGAAAGACGGCAGTTATGAGTATTAAATATTTATTTGAATTTCATGTAAACCCTGCAACTGCTACTGATTTTTTTTTTCCTGCCTGCTTGCACCAGTGAGTTTTAGGAAATCCAATGGCTGGGATGTTAAGGTGAATTTAAAAGTGGACTGAAATGTTGCTCTAGTTAAATGATTAACAAATGTTAGTGGAAAGTCAAACTTTCCTGAGAAGGACACGTGAAAGCAGCCTATCATAGTTAAACACGGAGGTTGGTGGGTTGGAATTGGTTTCCCACAATCCTTATGTTTTCTCACCATGCCTGTACTCAGGCGCTCATTTAGGTCAAAATTTCCACCCCTATGACTGAAAGATGTTGCTGTTTTGTTGTATAAAATGTCCTCTGCAATGCACAATTGCTTTCAGTTCAGCTCCAGACTGAGAAGGATCATAAAGTGATAAGATTTTAACATGCTATATCGAAAGGGACCACAGCACTACAAACCAAGAAGTGCTCAAACTCCATCAATATCCTGACAGAAGTACCTAGATGAAGGCTGCCCAGTCTAACATCCTAGGTCGCAATGTTCACCTTACTAACCAGACCAGCACTTTGAACTGATCTTAAACCAACATTTGGGTATTATTTATTTTCAAATAGGCTTTTGCTATTGTTACACCTGTTGTCCATTTAAAATTAATCATTGTTAGAACTTTTGGTTAGACTATATTTAAGTTCTCTTACTTCAGTATAATATTTCAGTCTGCAGAGTCATAACTATTCATTCCACACAGAAAAGTGGTGATCAAAACTAATAACATGGCTGGACAAAGTAAGGCAGCTTCTATGCTTCTTTGTCCAGAGCCCAACATTATATCACACGACAAATGTTAAAACAACAGATACCTGAAGCATACAATATAACATCATTAAGCAAAGTCAGACTCATTGGCTCTGAAATTAAACCATATGATACTTGTGTACGATCATTTAAGATGGTTGACTGGAATTGCAGTCGCTGGTACTCTACCAGAAGGATAAAACCACCATTAAGACCACGACAAAGATAGCAGAAAGAGATTTGAGATGTTAAGCCTGCTTACACCAGTTTCCAATAGGAGCTAGTATTGATTTGGATACTTGTGAGAAACAGGTAATATCTAAATCAGCTTTGAAAACTTTGGAAGATAACATAAAATAGTACAATATTACCATTCTGCGTCAGTTTAGTAGATGAGAGTAAGGTTGAGATCCAAAAGAACTCCTTGGTACTTCGTTGAAAAATGAGACTGGAGGGAATGTTGGGACAGCCATTGAAGTCGTCTTTACAGCAGGGAAGACCCAGGTAGAGACCATGGTTACTGAAAGTGCTATTTTCATCACACTGCAAAATAAAATTTCAAGGTTAATTTTATTCTTCCTATAGTTAATCTCCCATCATTCATCTTGCCCTCCTCTCTACAGCCCACATTTTCTGCAGCTTCATCCTTTTGCCAAAAGGCCACAAAGTGACTTATTCCATGGCTTTCAGTATACATCTCAGCTGATAGGTTGGTAAGCAAAAGCTTCAGTAATCAGTCTTATAAAATACACACCATCATATTGATTAGTTAATTGATCTCCTTTCAGATGTGATGTTCATTTCTAAAACAGAATTTAAAGTTACTGCTCAACAAAAAACAGTAAAAATATTTATTTTTATCACAAGTAGGCTGTGATACCAAAGGGTGGAAATGTTGTACAGAACTTGTTAGGGTGAAGGACAGGCTGGTAGGTGTAAGGAATGCTGTATGACTAGAGAGATTGAGGTTCTGGTCAAGAAAATGAAGGAAGCATAGGTCAGGTATAGACAGCAGGGAAAAGTAAATTCCTATAAGAGTAAAAGGGCAGGAGGAGTATGCTTAAAGGGGAAATCAGGAAGGCAAAAAGGGGTCATGAGATAACTTTGGCAAATAGAAACCCTTTGGATTCTCCTTAATCCTACGAATACATTAAGGACAAAAGGGTAACTAGGGAGACAATAGAGCCCCTTAAAGATCAGCAAGGTTGCCTATGTGTGGAACTGCAGGAGATAGGTGAGATACTAAAGTATTTTTCATCAGTGTTTACTGCAGAGAAGGGTATGGAAGCTAGGGAACTTAAAGAAATAAATAGTGATATCTTAAAGCATACTTATTACAGAGGAGGTGGTGCTGGACATCTTAAAATGCATAAACGTGGATAAATCCCTGGGACCCAGGTGTACCCTTGAACTCTGGGGAGGGAAGCTAGGGAAGTGATTGCTGGGCCCCTTGCTCAGGTATTTGCATCATCGATAGCCACAGGTGAGGTACCGGAAGACTGGAGGTTGGCTAACGTGGTGCCACTATTTAAGAAAGGTGGTAAGGAAAAGCCAGGGAACTATAGACCGGTGAGCCTGACATCAGTGGAGGGCAAGTTGCTGGAGGGGATTCTGAGGGGCATGATTTACATGTATTTGGAAATGTAAGGACTAATTAGGGATAGTCAACATGGCTTTGTGTGTGAGAAATCATGTCACACTACCTTGAGGTCTTTATCACAACAGACATTATTCAAAATTACTTGGCCTGTATGGTGTGTGCCTACCTTTATAAGTTATACAAGTTATTTTCCCTTCTTGCAGCCAAGCACATGTTCTTTGAGTGATTATGACCTGGATCTCCAAAGTCAAAACTTGGAAATTGGACCTCACATCAGTTGGCAGGGCTGATTGTCAACATGATAATGCTGGGTCAGATGCCTCTTGAGTAGCAGGGACCATATAGAAATAACTGGAGACATAGCATGTCTCATCTGCCTTCTATTGTGTTGCCTCCAGCAGTGATTCATTGAAATGTGGTGATTGCATCACTTCTATTATATCATGGTGCTGATACTATGGTAGAATTATAAATGGGGCCCTACAGGACTGAAATCAATGCATTTATTATACTGAGAGTTAGAATGACCACAGAACAGTTCTCAAGCTGAACCTGCCAGTGCACCATTTCCATTTCGTCCTTCAGCTAATGTGCTGCAGTTATTTATTGAGCTAGGGCACGCCTATGGTCAGTCCTTCAGGATAATTTTCACCTTCGTAATGGTGATAATTGCCATTATGTTCTTATGTAGTGAAGTGTAGTGATCTGAAACATGCTTTCTGAAAGGATTGTGGAAGCGAAACTAATAAGAATTGGAAAAGGAAACTGGAGAAATACTTTGCACGAATGATTTACAGTTCTTCAAAATTAAAACTGTTCTTTCAGGGAGGCAATACAATCATGCTGTGTTGGTAAGTGTACTGAACAATTACCACTTTGAAACCAATAACCTGTCCAAACCAGAATTTTGGGAACTTTGCTGATTAATTCAGAACCTGCCATGCCAACACCAACTTTCTCTATTCATTCAATATCTGGATTTACCAAATAAATCATTTTGTGGCAATTACAGCAGGTTCACAAGAACATTTGACAGTGTTTTCAGATTGATTTGTTCAAAATTGATTCCGACTATGTTTGCTTAAAAGCTGGCCACAATAAATTAATGCCTATGGCAACTATAATAACCCACAGACAACAACTGTAGCATCACCACACTCCTCAAAGACAGGAAGAAAAATCAAATTGAATTGCATTTAAATTGTGAAAGATGCAGAATAACAGTTACTTGTATTGAAGACCAGTGGCAAAGGGCTAAGAAGAATCTAATATCTGCACGCTGGATTAAACTGCATGACTGCAATACAAGTCTCTCTATATTTCAACGCATGGCATGTCATTGGTTAAAAACAGGCATTCTGTTAGGAAATGGACTGTTGACTTCAGAATATGACTGCGGAAGAGTAATGAGGAATGTGTTGATGCTTCTGTTGACCATTAGAGAGGTTGGGTTTTGATCCTAGAAAATCATTGAGGAGGAGCCTGGAAGCCTCAAATGAGGGGAGTATCTGTGCTAAAGAGGATGTCAAGGTGTATCTTTTACCCCAGTATAGCGTTGCAGGGTATCTATAATTCCAGCTGATTGTTGCAGGTAGGAGGAGGCACTGACACCCATAACAGATTGCTGAACGTTCTAGGCTACAGCCATTTGCAAGGACCATTGAATGAGTTTGAATCTGAATAGCAGTGAATGGTTGTTGACAGGATACCATACTTAAACTGATGTGCAACATTATAACAGGAGAAACTATGTCTGACAGGTGATCAAAGAGAACCCTGATTACCTTGTAGACGTATAGTTCATGAATATCATCCGAGAGTGTTGTACCATCGTCACGCATCAGTGGTGTAAATGCAAAACCGAATAGCTTCTTTTCACCTTTATCTTTTGCTAAATGAAAATTGGATTTTGAAATTAGAACCGTGGATAAGAGCAATGGAACAATCTTTAATGTTATCTGTACTATAGAACAGATCTGCTACATCTGTTGTGGTCTGTTTATAGTGCTAAACCAAAACATACACATTGATGGTCCTGAACTTGAATTTGTAATAATGGTGAGGATAACATTGCTCACTGTTATCATTGAGTGAATTGGACAGCAACAGCTGGCATCTACACGTGCACATTTAAACACAGGAATCTGAAATATGCTGTCAGGGTTATCCTGCTCCTCCACAGATGTTCTCAGATGGCATTAAAAGGGATCTTGGAATGAACCTAGAGTGCTTGACCACTAAGTCCCTACTAAATATGACAAAGTTAGGGCTGGTAAATTCAGCAGTGAGTGAATTTAAAATAATGCGTTCTGTCATAATTATTGCCAATCAACCTGTCTGGTTCTCCTGAAAGTCTAACTTTTCACTGTTAGAATCATATAATTTTTACAGTGTGGAAAAAGGCCCTTTGGCCCATTTGAGTCCATGCCAGTCATTAAGCATCCATGTATTCTAAACCAATTTTCCATCACTTGGCCCGTAGATTTGGATGCTATGGTGTTTCAAGTGCTTCTCTAAATACTACTAAACTGTCAAGGGTTTCTGCCTTTGCCACCATTTTAGGCAGTGAGTTCCAGATACCCACCACCATCTGGGTAAAACCATTTTTCCTCAAATCCCCTCTAAATCACCTCCATCTTTCTTCAACACAGTCCCCAGGTTACTGACCCCTCTACTATGGGGAAAAGTCTCTCCCTATTTAGCCTGTCTATGCCATCATAACTTTGTGCATCCCCTCAGCTTTCTCTGCTCTGAGAAAAACAATCGCATCCTATCCATCTCTTTTCGTAGAGAACCATATTGATAAATCTTCTCTGCATGCTCATTAGTGCAATCACATTCTTCCAATAGTATGGTGACCAGAACTACAGACAGCGTAGTTATGGCCTAATTAACATTGTATACACTTCCATTAAAACCTCGAACAAAAACGAAGTTGCTGGAAACGCTCAGCAGGTCTGGCAGCATCTGTGAAGGAAAAAATAGAGTTAACGTTTCAGGTCAGGTGGCCCTTCCTCTGTTCTGAGGTAGGGTCACCGGACCCGAAAAGTTAACTTCTGTTTTTTCCATCACAGATGCTGCCAGACTTGCTGAGCTTTTCCAGCAACTTTGTTTTTGTTCCTGATTTACAGCATCCATAGTTCTTTCGGTTTCCATTAAAACCTCCTAGCTCTTGTATTCAATGCCTTGACTAATAAAGGCAAGTATCCCACATACCTTTTTAACCACCTTATCTACCTGTCCTGTAACCAGGCTGGGAGGGGTCTTTGATTATGATAGCTGCTTTCCTGAGGCAGCGGGAAGTATAGACAGTCAATGGAAGGAAGGCTGGTTTTCATGATAGACTGGGCTGTGTCATACCTCCTGTTCATCCTTCAGAAGTTAGTTAATATTGGAAATCTCTCTTTCTTAACCTTATCTGATTTTCCGGATTTAAATCAAATTTCTTGCTTTAGGACTCTATATGGCTCAGACACCTGATTGTTTGAAGAACATCGTTGTCTCTTGCTATTCCCACAGGTGCCATAGATCTCCTGTACCTCATGTGAAGAGGACATAATGAGGTTACAAAAAGATATAGATTAACTGAGTGGCAAAGATACGGCAAATGTCTAATATTGGAACAAGTGAATGGTCCATATTAGCAAGAATAATAAATGGTGAGAGATACACATCTCTGAGATGCAAAAGAATTTGGTCCTGGTGCATGCATTATAAAGGTTAGCATTCAGGTACAACAAGTAATTAGTAAATCTAATGTTACCATTTATCTAAAGGAGAATTGTACACAAAAGTAGAGAGGTCGTGCTTCAGTTATACAGGCAAGGTCACATGTGGAGTACTGTGCATAGTATTGGTCATATAACTAAGGAAGTAACTATGTTGGAGGCACTTTAGAGAGGGTTTACAAACTACAACCTGGAAGAAAAAGAGGAGAGAGAAGAGACAGATAATGAGAGAGAGTGATTTGAGTGACTGACTAAGTGAGAGTGTGGGTGTGTGTGTCTCAAGATCAAAGTTTGGATAGGTGAGGCTTTTATCCAGTGGAATTAACAGTAATACGTGACTTCATTGAAGCATAAAAGATTTTGAGGTGTCTTGACTCTGTAGATGTGGAGTGTATGTTTCCTCTTATGGGAGAACTTAGAACTAGGGATCACTGTTTAAAAATCAGGGATCATCCATTTTAAAATAGTGATGAGGCAATTGTTTTTCTTTGGTAGAGGGTTGAGAGTTTTTGGAACTCTATTCCTGAAAAGTTGGTGGAAGCAGCTGGTGGAATAGTTTTAAGACTGAGGTAGATGGATTGTTGATAAGCTGGGGGGGGGGGGGGGGGGAGCGGTGGTGAGTGGGGTGGTGAAAGATGACTAAGTGTAGGTGGGGATGTGGATTTGAAGTTGCAATCAAATCAACTATGATCTTATTGAATGGCAGAGCAAGCTCCAAGACTGATGGCCTACTCCTGCTCTGAATTCATATGGCAATGCTGTATTAGACATATATTCAAGTAAGTCTCTCTAAGGGCTGCATAAAAACTTTGAACATTGTCAGCAATGTGAATGTCAAGATCTGTTCTGTTGGCTCTTACTATGAATTCCAGGGTATTGAAAACAATATTCTTCTGAGGGACAACAAGGTATCTCAAATTGTGGCAGTATTTTTTAACATCCATGATCAGATGTTCTGCGCTGGTCAAGAGTATTACACATTATTCTGCAGTCAGAATTCACATATTTTGATAAATATGAATCTTTTACATCTTTCTTCATTCTTCCTCTCTTGCAGATATTGACTCAAAGAACTGTACAGCACAGGAACAGGTCCCTCATTCACCAAGCCTACACTGACACATGACACCTTCCTAAGTTAAAAACCTTTTGCCTCTATGCGACCCATATCCAACTATTTCTGGCCTATTCATGCATCTGTCAAGATGCCCCTTCAATGTTGCTACTGTAGCTGCTTCTACCACCACCTCTGGCACATTGCAGGCATACACCATCCTCTGTTTAAAAAAGAATTGCCTATTACGTCTTTAAACTTTCCCCTTTTACCTTAAACCTACATTTCCTGGCAATTGACATTTCTGCTTTGGGGAAAAAGACTCCAACTATCCATTCTATCTATACCTCTTATAATTTCATAATCAAGTTGCCCCTCAGCCTCTGACATTCAAGTGAAAATAAGTCGAGAACAAAAACAGAAGTTGCTGGAAAAGTTCAGCAGGTCTGGTAGCATCTGTGAAGAAAAAATCAGAGTTAATGTTTCGGGTCTGGTGACCCTTCTTCAGAAAATAAATCAAATTTGTCCAATTTCTTCCAATAGCTAATTGCCTGGTTTGGAGGATATGTCATGGTAAACCTTTTCTGTACACTCTTTCAAGGGAGTGGAATTGAGTCCACAATCAAATGAACCACTTTGTAAAATGTGAAGCCACCCAAAACTCTGCTGCCCATGTCCTAACTTGCAATGCCCGACTTCCCACCATCCATATGGTTGCTGACTTCCATTGGTTCCTAGTTATGCAATGCCCCAATTTGAAAATTCTCAATCCCTCAGTTGCCTTAGCCTTGTTTCTGTATTCTGAACTACCCTCTAAGGATTTGTGCTTCATCTTGATCGAACCTCCCACTTAACCTTTTTCTTCCTGAAGGAAAAGCACCCCTGGATTTCCCAATCTATCCACAAATAAGATTGTACCCAGAATGTGGATTCTTGTGAATCTTTACTGTATCCTCTCCAATATCTTCACATACATTCAAAAACGTGTGCCCTACGTTGAGGCCAAAACAATGTTTATGGAGGATTTATCAAAGGTTCCTCACTTTTATTCTCTGTGCCTTGACTTATACAGTCCACACACTTTCAAAATCTCTTCATCAACATGCTGTCTTCAATGACTTGGGCAGGTATAGCCTAAATCCTTCTGTATGCATCACTACAGAAAACATGGTTTCCAGATGATAGCATCAATCTTCTGTCAACAAAGCCCATCTGTACAGTGAATATCAGATTAAGAAAATAAAAAACATGCAATAGTTAATTCTACGTTGTTTTGAACCCTTTATTGTTGTGGAGGTCAGTTAGCTCAATTGACTATATGGCTGGGTTGTGATGCAGAGTGATGCCACAGCATGGGTTCAACTTCTGCATTAGCTAAAGTTACCATGAAGGACTCTCCTTCTCAACCTCTCCCCCTGCCTGAGACATGGTGACCTTCAAATTAAACCACCGTCAGTTGTCTGTGATGACAGAGTAGCCCTCTGGTCTTGTAAGACTGTGACTTTACTTGTTTTAGTTGCAAATTCTCAAAACTGTTTCCCACAGTTTTCACAAAATACAAAAATTCACATTTGCTAACATCAAGCTACATCAGCAATTTTGTTTTGGTTTCATCACCCCTCCAGTCGTTCTGCTCCTGCTCCCCCTCGAGAACTGTACCATTTATTGTATCCTGTTCATGTCTTACCAAAATGTATAATTTCACATTTCCTGCACTCAATTTCAGTGTGTAATGATTGTAATGAGGTCAGCCAGGTGGACCTCATAGAATGAGTTCTCTGATTGGGGCTGTTAAAATGGTCCAATCAGGGAGTCCTGACTGACAGATATAAACAGGACTATTAGTGCTTCTGTTCATTCTGAGAGCTGGTTCTGGGGAAGCTGGATCAGTGTCAAGGACTCTCCACGTGTAAATGAAGGGTGACTTGGCAACTGGATACCGGCCTCTCTCGAGTTATTTCAAGTTCCCTTTATCTACATTAATATCACTTTTGTACAGTGTGTAACACATGCAGATGTGCATACGTTTGCACTTTGACAAAAGTTTGAGAATCTCAAACAAAATAGAATATTAGATACATCCAGTGATGGGATGTTCTGAATCAACCTCTTCAAACATGTTATGACAGACGTCTGCAACTTAAACCCAGTAATTCTGGCCTAAAGGTAGAGAAACTGCCACTGTGCCATAAGATACCTCCCCTGCCCCCAAATCAGCATCTACGGATAGTGAAACTATGTGGTGTCCCACAAGGATTCGTGTTGGGGCCTCAATTATTCCCATTATTTATTAATGGCTTAGATAATGGCATTTAAAGTCATGTGTTGAAACTTGCTGATGAAACAAAGTAGGAAGCATTATACACAGTATAGCTGATAGCATTTAAGTACAAACAAATATTGATAGACTTAAGTGCATGAGCAAACTGTGGCAGATGGCGTTCAATGCAACCAAGTGTGAGGTTACCCAGAGATAGTAGGAACTGCAGATGCTGGAGAATCTGAGATAACAAGGTGGAGAGCGAGATGAACACAGCAGGCCAAGCAGCATCAGAGGATCAGGAAAGCTGATGTTTCAGGCCTAGACCCTTCTTCAGAAATCGGGGAGGGGAACGGGATTCTGAAATAAATAGGAAGAGAGGGGGAGACGGATAGAAGATGGATAAAGGAGAGGATAGGTGGAGAGGAGACAGACAGGTCAAAGAGGCAGGGATGGAGCCAGTAAAGGTGAGTGTAGGTGGGGCGTTAGGGAGGGGATATGTCAGTCCAGGAAGGACAGGTCAAAGGGGCGGGATGAGGCTAGTAGTAGAAGATGGAGTGCGGCTTGAGGTGGGAGGGGGGGATAGGTGGCAGGAAGGACAGGTTAGGGAGGCAGGGACAAGCTGGGCAGGTTTTGGGATGCAGTTGGGGCAGGGGAGATTTTGAAGCTTGTGAAGTCCACATTGATACCATTGGGCTGCAGGGTTCCCAAGCAAAATATGAGGTGCTGTTCACGTAACCTTCGGGTGGCATCGTTGTGGCACTGCAGGAGGCCCAGGTTGGACATGTCGTCTAAGGAGTGGGAGGTGCAGTTGTTTGTTGCGAACCGAGCGTAGGTGTTCCGCAAAGCAGTCCCCAAGCCTCCACTTGGTTTCCCCGATGTACAGGGGGCCACATCTGGAACAGCGGATACAGTATACCACATTAGCAGATGTGCAGGTGAACATCTGTTTGATGTGGAAGGTCTTCTTGGGACCTGGGATGGGGGTGAGGCGGGAGGTGAAGGGGCAAGTGTAGCACTTCCTGCGATTGCAGGGAAAAATGCGGGGTGTGGTGGGGCTGGAGGGGAGTGTGGAGCGGACAAGAGGCAGGGAGAGAGTGGTCCCTCTGGAAAGCAGATAAGGGTGGGGAGGGAAAAATATCTTTGGTGGTGGGGTCAGATTGCAGATGGCAGAAGTGTCGGTGGATGATGCGTTGGATCCGGAGGTTGGTGGGGTGGTATGTGAGGACGAGGGGGATTCTGTTTTGGTTGTTATTGTGGGGAGGGGGTGTGAGGGATGAGTTGCGGGAAATGCAGGAGACACGGTCGAGGGCGCTCTCGACCACTGAGGGGGAGAAGTTGCGGTGCTTGAAAAACGAGGACATCTGAGATGTTCGGGAGTGGAACGCCTCATCCTGGGAGCAGATGCAGCGGAGGTGAAGGAATTGGGAATAGGGGATGGCATTTTTGCAGGAAGGTGGGTGGGAGGAGGTGTATTCTAGGTAGCTGTGGGAGTCGGTGGGCTTGAAATGGATATCAGTTTCTAGGTGGTTGGCAGAGATGGAAACAGAGAGGTCCAGGGAGGAGAGGTATCAGAGATGGTCCAGGTGAACTTAAGGTTGGGGTGGAAGGTGTTGGTGAAGTGGATGAACTGTTCGAGCTCCTCGTGGGAGCACGAGGCGGCACCGATACAGTCATCGATGTAACGGAGGAAGAGGTGGAGTTTAGGGCCAGTGTAGCTACGGAAGAGGGATTGTTCCACGTAACCTACAAAGAGACAGGCATAGCTGACACCTCCTCCTACCGCCCCCTTGATCATGACTCCACCCCCAACCACCAAAACATCATCTCCCAAACCATCCACAACCTCATCACTTCAGGTGACCTCCCACCCACAGCCTCCAACCTCATTGTTCCCCAAGCCCGCACTGCCCGTTTCTATCTCCTTCCCAAAATCCACAAACCTGACTACCCTGGTTGACCTATTGTCTCCGCCTGCTCCTGTCCCACCGAACTTATCTAATGTAATCTCCACTCCATTTTCTCCCCCTTGGTCCAGCAACTCCCCACCTATGTCTGTGACACCACACACATGCCCTCCACCACCTCCAAATCTTCCGATTCCCCGGTCCCCAACACCTCATCTTTACCATGGACGTCCAGTCCCTATATACCTGCATTCCCCACACAGATGGCCTAACGGCCCTCCGCTTCCTCCTGTCCCGCAGGCCCAACCAGTCCCCCTCCACTGACACCCTCATCCTCACCCTTAACAACTTCTCTTTCAATTCCTCCCACTTCCTACAGACAAAAGGGGTGGCTATGGGTACCCACATGGGCCCAAGCTGTGCCTGCTTCTTTGCAGGTTACGTGGAACAATCCCTCTTCTGTAGCTACACTGGCCCTAAACCCCACCTCTTCCTCCGTTACATCGATGACTGTATCGGTGCCGCCTCGTGCTCCCACGAGGAGCTCGAACAGTTCATACACTTCACCAACACCTTCTACCCCAACCTTAAGTTCACCTGGACCATCTCTGATACCTCTCTCTCCTTCCTGGACCTCTCTGTTTCCATCTCTGCCAACCACCTGTAAACTGATATCCATTTCAAGCCTATCAACTCCCACAGCTACCTAGAATACACCTCCTCCCACCCACCTTCCTGCAAAAATGCCATCCCCTATTCCCAATTCCTTCACCTCTGCTGCATCTGCTCCCAGGATGAGGCATTCCACTCCCGAACATCTCAGATGTCCCCGTTTTTCAAGCACCGCAACGTCCCCCCCCGTCAGTGGTCGAGAACGCCCTCGACCGTATCTCCCGCATTTCCCGCAACTCATCCCTCACACCCCCTCCCCGCAATAACAACCAAAACAGAATCCCCCTCGTCCTCACATACCACCCCACCAACCTCCGGATCCAATGCATCATTTTCCGACAATTCCACCATGTGCAATCAGACACCACTACCAAAGACTTTCCACCCTTATCTGCTTTCCGGAGGGACCACTCTTTCCGTGATTCCCTTGTCCGCTCCACACTTCCCTCCAGCCCCACCACACCTGGCACTTTTTTCCCTGCCACCGCAGGAAGTGCTACACCTGCCCCTTCACCTACCCCCTCACCCCCATCCCAGGCCCCAAGAAGACCTTCCACATCAAACAGATGTTCACCTGCACATCTGCTAATGTGGTATACTGTATCCGTTGTTTCAGATGTGGCCTCCTCTACATCGGGGAAACCAAGCGGAGGCTTGGGAACTGCTTTGCAGAACACCTACGCTTGGTTTGCAACAAACAACTGCACCTCCCAGTCGCGAACCATTTCAACTCCCCCTCCCACTCCTTAGACGACATGTCCATCCTGGGCCTTCTGCAGTGCCACAACGATGCCACCCGAAGGTTGCAGGAACAGCACCTCATATTTTGCTTGGGAACCCTGCAGCCAAATGGTATCAATGTGGACTTCACAAGCTTCAAAATCTCCCCTGCCCCAACTGCATCCCAAAACCTGCCCAGCTTGTCCCTGCGTCCCTAACCTGTCCTTCCTCCCACCTATCCTCTCCTCCCGCCTCAAGTCCCACCCTCATCCCGTCTCCTTGACCTGTCCATCCTCCCTGGACTGACATATCCCGTACCTAACTCCACACTTACACTCACCTTCACTGGCTCCACCCCCGCCTCTATGACCTGTCTGTCTCCTCTCCACCTATCCTCTTCTTTATCCATCTTCTATCTGCCTCCCCCTCTCTCCCTATTTATTTCAGAATCCCCTTCCCCTCCCCCATTAATGAAGAAGGGTCTAGGCCCAAAACGTCAGCTTTCCTGCTCCTCTGATGCTGCTTGGCCTGCTGTATTCATCTAGCTCTACACCTTGTTATCTGTGAGGTTACCCATTTTGGATTGTAAAAAAAGGATTGATCAAGGCACTTTCTAGGTACAAAGTTAAATACAGTGAATATTCAAAGAGACTTGGGTGTTCAGGTGGATAGATCTTTAAAATGTCACAAACAGACGCAGAAAATAATCAAGAAAGCTAATGGAATGCGGGCCTTTATATTTAGAGGACTGGAATACAAGGATGCATACAGCTATACAAAACCCCAGTTAGACCCCATTTGGAGAACTGTGAGCAGATCTGGGCACCACACCTTAGGAAGGATACATTGGTCTTGGAGGGAGTACAACATACATTTATAAAAGTGATACCTAGACTTTAGGAGTTAAGTTATGAGGAGAGATTATACAAATTAGGTCTGCTTTCTCCAGAATTTAGAAGGTTAAAAGATGATCTAAACAAAGTCTTCAAGATGTAAAAGACAAAGGTAGATAAAGATAAACTATTTTCACTGATTGGGGATTCTAGAACTAGGGGTCATAGTCTGAGAATTAGCGCCAGACTGTCCGAGAGATGTTACAAAGCACTTCTACACACAAGTAGTGGTTGAGGTTTGAAACTCTCTTTGACAAATGACAGGGAAGCTGGGTCAGTTAATTTTAAATCTGAGTTAGATAATTTTTTGTTTCGCAAAGGTATTAAAGGAATAAGCGCCAAATGCAGTTATATGGAGATAGAACGACAAATCATCCATGATCTTACTGAATGGCGGAACAGGCTCAAGGTGCTGAATGGCCTACTCATGTTCTGAACTGCGCACTTCAGATTAACTTTGGTCAGAAACCAATATGCCTTGGGCAGCAGAGAAGCAAAATATATACTTTTAATTCTTCCAGGAATTGTGAGCATCACTGATGTCCATCCATGATTGCCCCCGTAAAGGCGGTGGAGAATCACCTTCTTCAACTGTTGCAGTCCCTGTGGTGTAAGGACTCCCCCAGGATTGCGATGCAGAGACAGTGAAGGAACGTCAATATAGGTCCAAATCAGGATCATGTGTGGCTTGGATGGGAATTTACACGTGATGAATACATATTCTAGACTCAGCAAATACTCAGGGCATTGCTGACCATTGTCAATATTTGGTGTCCATCCTCAATTTTCCTTTTGAGTGGCTTGTCAGGCCATTTCAGAGGACAGTTGAGAGTCAAACATATTGCTGTGGGTCTGAAGTCTCTTGTAGGTCACATAGGGTAAGGACAGCAGATTTTCTTCCCTAAATAACATTTAAGTGAATCATATGAATTTTTACATCAATCAATGATGATTTTGTGTCCATCGTTACGAAGACAACTTTTCAATCGATGAGTTAAATCAATAAATGAATTTAAATTCCACTAGGGTAATATATGGCTTACTTGAAAATTTGGCTGGTCATATTCATAGAAGCTATATACAAGCTTAAAGAGACAGAGTTAATGGCTAACTAGCTTACTTATTTCCACACGTAGCAAATACAACATAATACAAGAGTCAAAGTTTTACCTATTCAAAACCCTCAATCTATATGAAAACATGTCAGGGCAACATGGGGCGGCACGGTGGCTCAGTGGTTAGCACGCTGCCTCACGGCACCAAGGATCCGGGTTTGATTCCACCCTCGAGCGACTGTCTGTGTGGAGTTTGCACATTCTCCCCGTGTCTGCGTGGGTTTCCTCCGGATGCCCCGGTTTCCTCCCACAATCCAAAGATGTACAGGCTCGGTGAATTGGCCATGCTAAAATGCCCATCGTGTTCAGGGATGTGTAGATTAGGTGGGTTATGGGGAATGGGTCTGGGTGGGATGCTCTGAGTGGGTTTGTGGACTCGTTGGGCTGAAGGGTCTGTTTCCACACTGTAGGGATTCTATGATTCTGTGAGGGTAAAGTCCCATCAGGAAACCCACTGTATATTACTTAAATGGTTAACTTTTAGACCATCAGAGCCTGTCGGTTATTCCAGTCTATATAAAGTGGGGAGCAATTTGAGACGAGTTTGATGCTACCCTCATCTAGAGTCCACCCACAGTATTCCAATAGGAGTAGAGTTGTTGGCTCTGACCTTAGTGTCATTATATGCCTCTAACTCCGCCTAGTCAAACAGTACTTTACCCTTCTCTAATCTTTACATAATTAAAAAAAAGTATTAAAACACAATTATTATAGTCTCTATTTACTGTGTGATTGTTCATAGGAGATTAAACTTGAGATTCCTGGAGATTCGAGGACAATGCTGGAGTGTTGACAATCCCAAAACGGACAATTCTTTGGACAACGACTGTAAGTGGAATCACTGGGGTCTAAAAATGTAGCCGAATAATGTGGATGCAGAGTGATAACCGTGCTTAAATGATAATGCCCATGGCACCACTGTATTGGGTTGGGTCTCAATTTCATCAATTACAGTTGATAAGCTGTGAAGTGCAACAACAGATGAAGCACAATTGACGATCACATGATTGTGTGCCTGTGTGTGCACGTGCATGGAGCTCTTAGGTCAGTGAGAAAGAAGGGCAACTGGGAAGGACATGATCAGGTCAGGAAGTAAATGTGGCAAGTGGTGACAGGATGAGTCATAATTAAAGGGGGTTGGCTGCATTGTGATGATCAGGGGAATGAAGTGTGACTTTGGGCGAGTAGTAGCCAGCAGTGGTTCATGTGTTTTCAATGCAGGGTGATGAGGAACAACCTAGCTTTATTTGGTGGTATGTTCTGCCAAGTGTATTTTGTAATATTACCTTGTTGGTTGCACCCTGTAATCATTCTTTTTAAGGGCAACCTGTTGGGCCACACATAGACTTGGCTTTCCTAAATGTGCCAGTGCAGGGCCCACCACTTTGGGTCAATTCATTTTCACACTGGGCGACCTGAACAGGAATTAGATCCCTTCTCTCTCATGCAAAGCGATTAACACCTGATTATTTTTTTTGTTGTTCTTTACCAAAATGGTAAAAAACACACGAGTTCAAAATGAAAAACATCTCCTGCCCACAATATTGGAAGCTTGGTAAGACCTTTGGTGCCCAAAGAAACAAGTGTTATGGGCTTTATCCAATAGTTCTGTTAGGACTCCTAACAATTAAGGAAAAATCCAAACTCAACAGCAATCAACCAAGCAAACAGGGCCACTAGATTTCACATTTTAAAAGAAAAACAAACTTTGAGAATTAAGCAAAGCAAGCACTGTCAACTTAATATTGTAATTTATATTAGTTATGCAATCAGTTCTACATTTTACAACCCCCCCATTATTATAAGTCATAACAATTTTGAAACTTCATTAATTTCTTTAGGGACTCAGTTCTATACAGCCTTTCCCAAATTTACTTTAATTGTTCTCAGTGTTCTCTGAAATCAAATTTTTTGGGGATCTTGCCTTCAGCTTTTTAGCTAAGTGACCCTTCAATTTTTTTTTATGCTTATACAGCTATGGATGCCTCCGTTCCTTGTTCTGGTTGTCGACATGCATCTAACAGCATTCTTGCACCTTCCAAGCTGACTCTACTAACTGCTTTCTGTCACAAGGCTTGAGGACACTAGATATTTTCCTTTAGCTACAAACCAGGCAAATGTTCCAGCTGCTCTTTCCATCACTAAATCCAAACTGAACTTTAGCCCCATGATACAGTTGGTATTTTATCTGCTTAAAATGTAGAACTGACCAACAATTATCTCTTATTGGCTTTTTTGATCCAATGAGATTTGGACTATATCAAAGCAAAATTGCAACTATCTTTATGAGAAAAATTCAATTAACTTTAACAAACAAAACTTCTACTCCCTTTGGCCTACAGGTGTGAGACTGGAAAAGCACAGAAGGTCAGACAGAATTCGAGGAACAGGAAAGGCAACGTCTCGGGCCGAAACCCTTCAACAAGAGAACGCTGACTTTTCTGCTCCTTGGATACTGTCTGACCTGCTGTGCTTTTTCAGCCTCACTCCTATAGCAGCAAAAACTGGATGTATTTTTTTTAAGCCAACTCCAAGAAACAGTCAGAAGATAATGAACCACAGCCATCCACTTCCGGATTAACTATTTTTCGCCCTATCCCTGCAATCACAGCTGCACCTGAAGGTGATGATAATGACGACCCTCAGCCTCTGCAATAACAACAGAGCAACGTCAAACCTCCTCCCCCGTCAAGTCATCTTGACTTTTTTTTTCAAGGTAAGGTGTTCAGTTTACTTTTATTTCATTATTACATATGAATTAAACATATTTTTTTCAAACTATGCTAACCTTTGTGTTGGGCTTTTGAGTGATTTTTGAGCAATTTTGAGTGGTATTTTGTGGTGGTCTGCCCCTAACCCTGCTTTTCCCATAGGCCTCGTTATTTCTACAACACAATTTTCCATAATGCGATGTTGCACAGAATGGCAACAATCATGTTATTGCAGAACCAATTAAGGGCCAACATTTTTCACACATAGGGTGGTGGTGGAGGCTAGTACAATTGCAACATTTAAAAGGCATCTGGATGGGTATATGAATACATAGGTTTAGAGAGATATGGGTCAAATGCTGGCAAATGGGACTAGATTAATTTAGGATATCTGGTCAGCATAGATGAGTTGGACTGAAGGGTCCGTTTCCATGCTGTGTATTTCTATGACTAGTTGTATTATCACTAGACTAATAATTCAGAGTGTCGGGTTCAAATCCCACCATGGCAGATGGTGAAGACTGAATTAATAAAAATCTGGCATTATGAGTCTAATGATGACCATAAAACCATTGCCAATTGTTGGAAAAACTCATTTGGTTCACTGATATCCTTTTAGGGAATAAAATTGTCATCCTTACCTGGTCTGGCCTACATGCGACTCCAGACCTACAGCAATGTGGTTGATTCTTAACTCCGGCAATAAGGGTTGGCCTAGACAGTGACCCCTACATCCCATGTACAAGTAAAAAAAATGATGGAAGGTGTCATCAGCATTGCTAACAAGCAGCACCTGCCTGGAAACAACCTTGCTCATTGTTGCCCAGTCTGGGGTTGCCAGAGCCACTCAGCTCCTGACCTCATTACAATTTTGTTTCAAACATGGACAAAACTGAAATCCAGAGGTGAGGTTTGAGTGATAGTCCTTGACATCAAGGCTGCATTCGGTCAAGTATGCATCAAGGAGCCCGAGCAAAACTGGAATCCATGAGAACCAGGCCAAACTCCCTGCTGGTTTGAGTCATAGCTGGCACATAGGAAGATGGTTGTAGTAGTTAGAAGTTCGTCATCCAAGTTCTAGGACATCTCTGCAGGAGTTCCTCTAGGTAGTATCCTAGGCCGAACCATCTTCAGCTCCTTCATCAATGCCCATCATTAAGTTAGAAGTGGGGATGTTTGCTGATGATTGCACAATGTACAGCAACATTTGTGTCTCCTCAGATACTGAAATAGTTCATGTTCAAATGCCACAAGACCTGGACGATATCCAGGCTTAGGCTGACACGTGGCAAGTATCATTCATGCCACACAAATGCCAGGCAATGACAATCTCCAATAACAGGCAATCTAACCATCACTCCTTGTCATTCAATGGTGTTACCATCATTGAATCCGCCACTATCAATAATCTGGGGGGGGTTACCATTGTCCAGAAATCAACTAGACTAGCCTACAGTAGCTATAAGAGCAGGTCAGAGGCTCGGAATACTGCAGCTAGTAACTCACCTCCTAACTCCCCAGAGCCTGTCCACCAACTACAAGGCCCAAGTCAGGAGTGTGATGGAATACTCCCAGCTTGTCTGGATGGGTGCAACTCCAACAATACTCAACAATACACCATCCTGGACAAAGCATCCCACTAACTGGCACCACATTCACAAGCATATGCTCCCTTCATCACTGACCTCAGTAGGAGCAGTGCATTTAGCCTACAAGATGCACTGAAGAAATTCACCAAAGATGCTTATACAGCACGTTCCATACCCATAATCACTTCCACCTAGAAAGACAAGTGCAGCAGATACATGGGACACCACAACCTGCAAGTCCCCTTTTAAGCAACTCACCATCCTGACTTGGAAATTTATCACCATTCCTTCACTGTTGCTGGGCCAAAATCCTGGAATTCCCTCCCTAATGACATATGGTTCTACATACACCACATGCCCCACAGTGGTTCAAGAAGGCATCTCACCACCACCTTCCCACGGACAACTAGGGATGCGTAATAAAAATTTAAGTACATGAGCAAAGAAGTGCTGCTTCAATTGTACAGCACACTGGTGAGACTGCACCTGGAGAATTGTATACAGTTCTGGTTCCTTTGCCCCAGGAAGAATATTCTAGCCACAGAAGAAGGACAGCAGATGATCACCAGACTAATTCCTCTATCTAGTGAGGAGAACTTGAGGATACTGTGTCTGTATCATCTGAAGTTTACCAAAATGAGAGATGACCTCATTAGAAACTTTCAAAATACTTAAATAGACAGGGCAGATGGGAAGTTGTGGTGACTAGAAACAGAGGATACAATTTCATAATAACCGAAAGCCATTTAGGATAGAGATGAGGAGGGAGCTCTTCATTTAAGAGGGTGGTGGAAGTTCAGGTACCAAGTAAGTTTAAGAGATTAACAGATTTCTAGTTATTAACGACATCAAGAGATAAGGGATAACGCAGGAGCATGACATTGAGGTAGATAATCAGCCATGATCTAGAAATGTGGAGCAGGCTCAAGGGCTGAACAGCCTACTCCTGCGACTGTGGTCCTCTATTCCAATCTACTGGGAGGAACAGGTCTAAGGACAGTTAAAAGTATGAAAATGTTCTTATTTCCTTTGATCATTCCTTTCATGTCAACCTTGATAGTGATCTGCTTCAGAATCAAAATCAGCTTATCTAACAGACTTTGGATCCTAGCAATATCGATCAGAAGGTTCAGACTTTGGATCCCAAAGTCTGAACCTTCTGATCGATATTGCTGAGTTGCTTGCTACTGCAAAGACTTAAGCATATAATTCAAGCTGGTACACCATCTAGTTGTGTACTGTCTGGAATCTCATCTTTTACACGATATGTTAAACTAAGATGCCTATTTGCATCTAACGTGGATATAAAAGATCCCATTGCATTAATTCGAAAAAGAGCTGAGATGCACTTCTTGTCTCATGGCCAACATTTCTTCTTCCAACAACTAAGAAATGGATGATCTGGTGACTATCGCATAGATATTTGTGCGATGTTGATATGTGCAAATTGGCAGTCTCATTTCTTACACTACAACTGTGATTACATTTTGCTGTAAATGCTTTAAGATATCTTGCGATCATGAAAAGTGCTACAAAAAGTGCTACAAACGGAATCACAGGAGCTCTGGACAATGTTTTGGGGCAAGTACAGAGGTTTATGACTGCAACAGCAAGAGCATAAACCCTTTTCACCATCACATTTTAATAAACACAGAATAACAAATAGTCTTTGTCCTATGTGATTTTTACAGCAGTAAATTCAAGGAAAGTAATCCATTAAACATGCAAAATCTTTGTCCATATGCAGTTTGCAGTTTTGTAACAATGAAGAACAGATTCAGTACCCATAATACTTAATTCATCTTTATCCTGAATCCCTAAAAACTCCTGGACATGATAACAGATTGAACCACTTAAACCCAATTCACGATGCTGTGACAGACAGAAAATCCTGTAGTCAAGTTGTGAAAATATTTTGCTGCATGACAAAATTCCAAAATAGGAAGGTCACATTGGCATGTTCCATTTCAAATTTTTTCTCTGTTTTAATCTGAACTGGCACTCGCAGCTCATACATCACTTAAGGTCACTGGCTCTTATTATTTCGTTGGTAATTATTTCATTGAGCATGTCTAAAACCACCCTTAAATCAGTGAAAAGGAGATGAGAGTGATCGGTTAGGGATGACTTAATTTTAACTTTGCCTTTTTTTGTGGAAAGTCACTTCATGTCCGTTATAAAGCTGAGGTTAGTAGACGAGTCAGTGATTGTGCCTGTGAGCTACCTGTTGACAGCGTGGCAGTTTAAGACTTTTGGAGACACTTTTCAAGGAAAATTTACACAATTTGTGGTTTGATACAAAAGTCTGTAAATTTCATATTCTTGGCAGAACACATGGAATATGACCTTCTAAACAATTTTGAAAGTCAAGATTTAGGAGTAACTTACTGGAACAATGCCTGAACTCAAATCGAAGGTGTGAGCCTCTAAACTTGTCAACAGGGATGGGCAGTTTCACGATCTCGCCCCAGCGTGGACTGTTGTTGTGGTACATCACGAAAGAGCAATGTTCACTTGCAGCAGGTTCTCCAGAGCCAAGACTAATGCAATCCTGTAAGTCACAAAGCAATATGCTGAATGCTGCATCATTATTTGAATGATACTTGTCAATTTATCTTTGATAATAAAATCACAATGCAGGAACTGCAAACCGAAAGAGAGCTGTAGAACATTAGCTAATTCACATTGTTACAGCAATACTGACAGCCTTTCTAAGGTCTGATTAACATTATGAATTTTAACTTACAGTTCACTTACTCTTGAAAATATTCCTGTGTTTTTTTACTGATCATCTTTCAAGGCAGTGGAGACACTAAGGAGCACACAAATGGCACAGAACGTCATAGGTAGGAGTTACAGAAATGCAATCATACCCCGAGGTACAGGAAGGTAGAAGGGCAACCGATGATGGGACAGACAGTCAGTGCAGGAATCCCCTGCAGCTGTGGCCCTGTCACACAAGTATTCCGCTTCGGATACTGATGAGAGGGATGGCCCATCAGGTGACCAGAGCAGTGGCACTAAAGGTGGCCCTGCCGTACTGAGGGGAGCAATAATAATAGCATATTAGAGCAATAATATTTAGAGGATCATGAGCACAGATAGGCACTTCTGAGGATGTAAGAGACACTTCAGGTATGTTGCTTCCCCAGTGCTAGAGTCATGGATGTCTCAAAGTGGGTACAAGGCCTCCTGAAAGGGGAGGGTAAACAGAGAACTCATTCTCTACACTGGCACAAATGACATAGGTAGGAAGAGTGACAGTCCTGCAATGATAATTCATGGAGATAAGTAGTAAACTAAATAGGAGGACCTCTACGATCGTAATGTTAGGATTCCTCCCTCTCCCATGTGCTACTGAGGCTAGGAACAGAGACATAGTACAATTGAACATGTGGCTAAAGAGCTGGTGGAGGGGTCAGGGTTTTAGATATGTGGATCATTGGGATGTCTTCCAGGAAAACTGGGACCTGTACAGGAAGGATGGGTTGCACCTAAACTGGAGGGGCATGAATAAGCAGGCAGGGAGGTTTAACAGTGCCACTGGGGAGGGTTTAAACTAGTGCGGTGGGGGTTGGGAACAGAAGCAGCTGGTCGGTAAGTATAGAGATTGGGGAAGAGCTTGAGACTAAAGCAAATATAGCTAAGAGGAAGAGCAGTCAGGGAGAAGTTGCTGAGCTCAGTGGAACTGGAGGCTTAGAATCCATTTGCTTCAATGCAAGAGCAAAGAAAATTACAGCACAGGAACGGGCCCTTAGGCCCTCCAAGTCTGCACCAACATGCTGCCCGTCACAACTAAAACCCCCTACCCATCTGGGAACCATATCCCTCTATTCCCATCCTATTCCTGTATTTGTCAAGACACCCTTTAAAAGTCATTATTGTATCTACTTCCACTACTTCCCCCGGCAGCAAGTTCCAGGCACCCACCACCCTCTGTGTAAAAAATCTTGCCTCGTACATCACCTTTAAAGCTTGCACCTTAAACCTATGCCCGCGAGTAACTGGCTCCTCCACTCTGTCCATGTCCTTCGTAATCTTGTAGATGTCTATCAGGTCGCCCCTCAGCTTCTGTCGTTCCAGTGAGAACAACCCAAGTTTCTCCAACCTCTCCTCATAGCTAATGCCCTCCATACCAGGCAACATCAGGTAAATAAATGGAGGGCATTAGCTATGAGGAAAGGTTGGAGAAACTTGGGTTGTTCTCACTGGAACGACAGAAGTTGAGGAGCAACCTGATGGAGGTCTACAAGATTACGAAGGACATGGACAGAGTGGAGGAGCCAGTTACTCGCGGGCATAGGTTTAAGGTGCAAGCTTTAAAGGTGATGTACGAGGCAAGATTTTTTACACAGAGGGTGGTGGGTGCCTGGAACTTGCTGCCGGGGGAAGTAGTGGAAGTAGATACAATAATGACTTTTAAAGGGTGTCTTGACAAATACAGGAATAGGATGGGAATAGAGGGATATGGTTCCCAGATGGGTAGGGGGTTTTAGTTGTGACGGGCAGCATGTTGGTGCAGACTTGGAGGGCTTCCTTGTATTCCACGCTTGCTTCGTGTATTCCCAGCCTCCTAGCCTTGACAAATGCTTGCTTTTTCTTTTTGACTAGGCTAACAACATCTCTCGTTATCCAAGGTTCCCTAAACCTGCCATACTTATCCTTCATCCTTACAGGAACGTGCTGGTCCTGAGTTCCCAGTAACTTACACTTGAAAGCCTCCCACATACCAGATGTTGACTTGCCCTCAAACATCTGCTTCCAATTTACATTCTTCAGTTCCTGTCTAATATTGTTGTAATTAGCCTTCCCCCAGTTTAGGACCTTCACCTGGCATCAACAGTTATCTTTATCCATCAGTACCTTAAAGTTTACTGAATTATGATCACTGTTCCTGAGCTGCTCCCCTACTGAGACTTCGACCACCTGGCCAGGCTCATTCCCCAATACTAGGTCCAGTACAGCCCCTTTCCTAGTTGGACTATCAACATTCTGTTTCAAAAAGCCCTCCTGGATGCTCCTTACAAACGCTGTCCCATCCGTGCCCCAAGTGAGTTCCAGCCAATATACGGGAAGTTAAAATCACTACGGCAACAATCTTGTTACTCTTACATCTTGCCAAAATCTGCCTACATATCTGTTCTTCTTTCTCCCACTGGCTGTTGGGAGGCCTATAGTAAACCCCAAACATTGTGACTGCACCCTTCCTGTTCCTGAGCTCTACCCATATTGCCTCGCTGTAAGAGCCATCTGAGGTGTTCTCCCACAATACAGCTGTGATATTCTCCTTAACAAGTAGTGCAACTCCCCCACCTCTTTTATATCTCCCTCTATCCTGACTGAAACATCTGTATCCTGGAACGTTAAGCTGCCAATCCTGTCCCTCCCTTAAACGAGTCTCTGTAATAGCAATAACATCATAGTTCCAAGTACTAATCTAAGCTCTAAGTTCATCTGCCTTACCTGTTACACTTCTCACATTGAAACAGATGCACTGCAGTTCACCAGACGCGCTTTGATCAGCAACCACACTCTGCCTGCTCTTCCTCTGAGTCTTACTGGCCCTATTCTCTAGTTCACTTTCAGTCAATTCACCTTTGCTTTGGTTCCCACCCCCTTCTAAGAAAATTTAAATCCTCCCAAGTGACACTAGCAAACCTCCCAGCCAGAATATTTGTGCCCTTCCAATTTAGATGCAACCCTTCCTTCTTGTACAGGTCACACCTACCCCGGAAGAGTTCCCAATGGTCCAGCAGGGTTAAGGAGAATCCCAAGGCATTTTATACATATATTAGGAGCAAGAGGGTAACTAGGAAAAGAGTAGGCCTACTCAAGTATAAAGGAGAGAGATTGTGTGAAGCCAGAGGAAATGGACGAGATCCTTAAGGAGAGCTTTACATTGGTATTCACCAGAGAGAGACATGAGAAATGTTGAGGTTATGGAAAGATGTGTGAATATTCTCAGACAGGTCAACACAATGAAGGAGGAAGTGTTGGCTGTCTTGAAATGAATAAGGTAGACAAATCCCCAGGGCAAATGGGATCTATCCCAGGATACTGTGGGAAGCAAGAAAGGAAATAACTGGAGCCTTAAACAGGCATCTTTGCATTGGGTCTAGGCCCGAAACGTCAGCCTCTCTGCTCCTATGATGCTGCTTGGCCTGCTGTGTTCATCCAGCTCTGCACCTTGTTATCTTTGCATTGTCTTTGGCCTCAGGCAAGGTTCCAGAGGACTGGATAATAGTGGAAGAAGGGGAACAGAGATAATTCAGGTAATTACAGGTCAGTAAGCCTGATGTCAGTGGTGGGGAAGCTATTGGAGAAGATACTGAGAGACAGGATTTATTCACATTTGGAAGCAAATGGATTTGTTAATGATGGGCAGCACGGGTTTGTGTGGAGAAGGTCATGTTGCACCAACTTGATTGAATATTTTGAGGAGGTGACAAGAATGATTGATGAGGGAAGGGTGGTGGATGTTGTCTACATGGATGTTAGTAAGGCATCAAAGCACCTCATGGCAGGCTGGTACAAAAGGTACAGTTTCATGGGATCCAGGTATGCAGGACAGATAGATACAGAGCTGGCATGGTCATAGAAGACAGAGTAGTGGTGGAAGGGTGCTTTTCAGAATGGAGATCAGTAACTAGTGGTGTTCTGCAGGGATCAGTGCTGGGACCTGTGTTTGTAATATATATATACACACACACACACACACATGATCTGGAGGAAAATGAAGGTGACCTGATTATTAAGTTTGCAGATGACACCAAAATTGGCAGAGTTGCAGATAGTAAGAAGGGCTGTCAAAGGATACAGTGGCATATAGATAGATTGGAGGTTTGGGCAGAGAAATAGCAGATGAATTTAATATAGACAAATGCAAGATGATGCATTTTGGAAGATCAAATTCAGGTACAAATTATGCAATAAGTGGCAGAATCCCTTAGCAGCATTGATATACAGAGGGATCTGGGGGTACAGGTCCACTGATCCCTGGAAGTGGTAGCCACAGGCGGATAGGTTGGTCATGAAGGTATGCAGCACACTTTCCTTCATCAGCCAAGGCACTAAATATAAACTTGGCAAGTTATGTTACAGCTGTATACTAAACCTTAGTTTAGTTTGGAATATTGTATGCAATTTTGATCGCTACACTACCAGAAGGACGTGGATGCTTTGAAGAGGTCGTAGTGAAGGTTTATCAGGATGTTGCTTTGTCTGAAGGGTTTTAGGTATGAGGAGAGGTTAGATAAACTCAGATTGTTTTCACTGGAAAGATGGAGACTGAGGGGCGATCTGATAGAGGTGTACAAAATTATGATAAGCATAGATAGAGTGGATAGTTGAGGCTTTTTCCCCAGAGTGGAAAGGTCGACTACAAGACAGCACAGGTTCAAGCTGAGAGGCGGAAAGTTTAGGGGAGAAGCACGGGGAAAATTTTTCACAAAAACGGTGGTGGGTGCCTGGAACATAGTGCCAGTGGAAATGGTGGAAGCAGGCACATTAGCAATTTAAGGCACATCTTGATAGACATATGAATGGGAGGCTAACAGAGAGATAGAAACCGTATATTGGCAATAAATAGTGGCTCTAAATAATATCTAGGAATCGGTGCAGGCTTGGTGGGCTAAAGGGCCTATTCCTGTGCAGTATTATTCTTTGTTCTGCTAGAATCCTGGTCCAGTCTGATTTGTTCAAAGTGTCTGATATCCAACCTCAGAGGCATTCTATACTGCTACAGTCCAACATTTCTATTACCATTGTTTCAGTCCAATTACCTACTGGTAGCAGTTTGTAGTGTAAGCAATAGCTTTGCGAGATGGATTAATACTTCTGAGCACATGTCATGTAAGACCCAATCAGCCAAACAGAGATTTTCCTCCTATTAGTCTGGGTATTTAGTATTAAAGTTGGAGGGGCAAATCTAACATACAAAGCCACAGTACAGCCAGTCACCTACAGCCTGTTCTTCTAACTACCACTGATTGCGGTTTTAAAATCTAAAATACTGACCTCAAAGTAATGAAACATACTGATTTTTTTCAATGATGAAGAAGAATCTAATAGCCCAGTATAATTCAGAAAACAAAAAACTTCAGTCAGGAGCTTTATACAATGAAAAGATGACACTGGGCTGAATTTTAGTTTTTTTGGCTATGTGCAAGTTGCGTCAAGTTATTGGGGAATTTTGGAGATGCTATTGAGTTGTTTCACTGTATCTTACCAAACTTGTCTTTGTCTATTTGGTGTCTCTCACATATGATTCCAGCCCCATCTTACCACATGCTGTCTCCGGAACAGTTTGCCACTGCTGGGATATCCCTGAATTAAATAGCATCCGTTGTCCCATGTGATCTTTAAAAGGCAGCTGCACGCTCAGACAGGAACTACCCTCTATTGTTCCTGATATTTGCCTCAGAAATGGTTGACAGGGGGAAATTGGCACATCGCTTTGTGGGCAGGGTCCTGGAAGTCCTGGTGGATGGCGTAGAGAAGAGGCAGTCTTTCTCTTCCCTCATGGCTAGTAGTGGAGGCCACAACACTAAATCTTGTCAGCTTGATGAGGTTACCACCAAGTTTAGAGCAGTCTCAATGCCTAGCATTGAAGCAAGAAGGTCAATGTCTTTCTGCACTCTGCCACTGTAAAAGAACCTCCACCATGGCTCATGGTCTACCACTCTCACTACTGTCTGCAATATCTGTCCTCACTTGCTGTCAGCTACCATGCCCTCTGTGCTGCCTACTTACTCGCTCGGGACATCTTCCCACCTGCACCAATAGATAACTGCTGTGCCATCCTTCTCCTGCCTCTCTCTTTCTCATTCTAGGAGGAAAACAGTTTCCAGTAGGGCACAGAGTGTCAAGTTAGGTGGTGGGCTGCCAAACATTTGGCTGTCCATCCTTCATGTGAAAACCCCTCATGCATTCTGACTCTGATTGCCCTGAGTGGCTGACTGCCTGTGTTCAAGCCCCTAGACTGAGTGTCAAAGGATGCCCTTGACTTACTGTGCTGGGGGCCCTGAGCAACGGTTATCCCTCTTGATGAGACTGAAGCCTACTGACAACCATGACCAGCTTCCTGATTTTGTGTCTGAGCTAACGGCTTAAAAAAAACAAAGTTATATGAGCCTGGTAGCTCTGATTATGGGGACAAAGCACCCAAATGCAAGGCAAGAATGCGATGAGCATCCAAGTAGGCTCATACTGAATGAAGATTATGGCAGTGAGCAAAAAGCCTAAAGATGCAGCTCGTCCAGTCCATGAGCTGGATGCAATGAGCGCACATTGTCCTTGCTGCAGCATTACAATGAATAGTTGCTGGTGCAGCCTGAGGATGCAGCTTTAAGTGCAGAAGTGTCCTGTATGTGGACCATCCAAACAGCTTTATTCAAATGTAGGTGCGGAAACTGAAAATATTTGCCTCAGTGTTAGCCTTCTCTTTAATCTCACATAGAATTACATTGAATTTACAGCACTGAAGAGGCCTAACAAACCTGTGACCCTACTTAATCAAATCCCATTCACACATTCTTCTATTCCTCTCTCTCAAGTACTTATTTGCAATGCATTTCTGCTATTCATCTCTGAGTAAATATGTACATGCTGAATTCCTTATTGGTTTTGGTAAGAAAAAGGGCAGAATCTTTCAGGCCCACCTGCAGCTTTAAGGGCAGGTAAAGGTAAGTAATTGAGGGAGGCAAAAAAGTTGGTTCCCTGAGGGTGGGTTAAAGGTTTAGTGTTAAGTTTGCAGAACACTTAATCACATTCCATAACCACCTCAGCCTACTTAATTAAATTCACAGGTGTAATCTTGTTAGGTGGGGACTGGAAACACATTCATAAACTTGACCATATGTACTGGATATGCATTTGACAGGTGGACTGATCCCACAAAATCCTGGGAGAACAAACCTCTTCAGCAATGAGTCTCCTTCATAACCTAGTCTTTTTTTTGTGCGAATGTTTTCAGCGTAAAGGGTGAAACTTCACTCTCATTTATTCTTATAGACTCATGGAGATGTACAGTGGGGAACAGACCCTTCGGTCCAACCTGTCCATGCCAACCAGATATCCTAAATTAATCTAGTCCTATTTGCCAGCATTTGGCTCATATCCCTCTATAGCCTTCTTATTCTATGCCCAGTTTGAGCAGAATACCACCGGCATGGCAATGCCTGCCCCGACAGCCCCAGGCACATCTGTTCCCTCTGTCATCGCTTCAGAAGTCAGATCAGTCTTCCTGGGAGTCAACCCAAGGAAAGCAATGCACCTGGACAGTGTCCCTGACTGAGCACTTAGATCCTGTGCAGACCAACGGAGGTATTCACTGACATCTTCAATCTCTCCCTCCTACAAGCCAAGGTCCCTACCTGCTTCAAGAAGACACCATCATCCCCATAGTCAAGAAAACACGTGCACTGTGCCTTAATGACTACCGCCCAATAGCTCTCACTTCAATAATAATAAAGTGCTTCAAGAGGCTGGTCATGGCCCACATCAACTCCAGGCTCCCAAACTGCCTTGATCCCCTACAGTTTGCCTACCAACATAACAGATCCACAGAGGATGCCATATCCTTAGCACTGCATTCATCCCCGGGACATCTACGTCAGACTCCTGCTCATTGACTACAGCTCCACCTTTAACACAATTATCCCCTCCAGACTGATCTCAAAACTGTGACACCTTGGTCTCAGCTCTGCCCCCTCCAACTGGATCCTTAGCTTTCTGAACTATAGGCCACAATCAGTGAAGATAAGTAACTGCATCTCCTCCACAATAACAGTCAACACTACAGTCCCCAAGGATATGTCCTCAGCCCCCTACTGTACTCCCCGTACACCTACGACTGTGTAGCCAAATTCCGAATGAACACCATCTACAAGTTCGCTGATGACATCACCGTACTGGGATGGATATCTAACAATGACAAGTCAAAATACAGAAGGGAGAGAGGGGCCTTGGTGACATGGTGTAATGAAAACAACCTATCTCTCAATGTCGGCAAAATTAAAGAACTGATCATTGATTTCAGAAAGACAGGAGGAGAACACGCCCCCATTCATATCAAAGGAACTGAGGTGGGGAAAATGAACAGTATCAAGTTCCTTGGAGTGATGATAACCAACTACCTGTCCTGGACTTCCCACGTGAATGTAACAGTCGAGAAGGCACAATAATGCCTCTTCATCCTCAGGAAATTTGGCATGTCCAGAAGGTCCCTCACCAACTTCTACAGATTCACCATTGAAAGCATACTGTCCACGTACATAACGGCCTGGTACGGCAACTCCTCTGCCCAGGACCGTGAGAAACTACAGAAGGTGGTATGCACAAGCCAGACCATCATGGAAACTAACCTTCCATCCATGGACTCTATTTACACGGCTCGCTGCCGTAGAAAGGTGGCCAATATCATCAAAGACCCATCACACCCCGGTAATGACCTCTTACATCCTCCTCCCTCAGGCAGAAGCTACAGGAGCCTGAACACATGCACAAGCAGGTTCAGGAACAGCTTCTTTCTAGCCATTATCAGACTGTGGAATAGGCTCTAGCATCAAATAATGTAACCTGCAATGTAACCTGTATGCCTCTAAGTCTTTTTGTTCTGTACATCCTTTGGTTGCAGTGATCTGCCTGTACCGCTCGTAAACAAAGTTTTTCACTGTATTTTTGTACATGTGACAATAAAATCAAAATCAGATGTTATTCATACACCTATCCAGATGCCTTTTAAATGTAATGGTAGCAGCCCCCACCACTTCCTCTGGCAGCTCATTCCATAAACGCACCACCCTATTCATGAAAATGTTGCCCCTTAGGTCCCTTTTAAACTTTTTCTCTCTCACTTTAAACCTATGCCCTCTAGGTTTGAACACACCTACCCTGTGGAAAAGACGTTGACTATTCACCCTATTGATGCACCTCATGATTTTATAAACTTCGATAAGGTCATCTCTTAGCCTCTGACACTCCAGGGAAAATAGCCCCATCCTATTCAGCCTCTCCCTGTAGCTCAAATCCTCCAACTGTGGCAACATTCTTGCAAATCTTTTCTGAACCCTTTCAAATTTCACAACATCCTTCCTATAGCAAACGTTAAACATTTGGAGTGTGAGAGATGAAACCTGATTAGGTCAACAATCCTACTCAAACAAGGCAGCCACACTTGCTGATTCCAACAAACCTGACTGGGATAGCTGAATGGGAGGTTAACTCAAAAAAACAGCTCAGCTGAAAATGTTCAGATATAGGTGGGATAAGTAGGAGGGATTTGTAGCAAATGTAAGTTAAAGATTTTGGGCTATCAGGGACACTGAAACGATCCTGGGGAATGGAAGGAGGAAATCACAGTGATATGGACAAAGATGGAAGGGAGCTGCTTATTTAGGGTGGGGAACAAAGTAGGGCAATTAATAGTGCTGGGGAGAGAGAAAGAGCAGGTAAATTGAATAAGGGGTTATGTAAGACTAAGGTTGGGCATGGGGATGTGTTTGGAAGTATGATCGGAGGGAAAAGCAGGAATAATGAGAGAGATAATGAAATGACAGATAGTTATACAGGACTCTGAAGAAGAATAAAAGGGGTGATAAAGGAAAGAAGACTATCCACAGAGATAGGGGTGGACGTGTAGAGGAGGAAGATAAAGGGTGAATGAAAAATTAACAATCATCATCTTTCTCCTAAATCAGCTTGCAAAAGAAAGCATTGCAGAGAATGCGTAGTATAAATGGGAAGTCTGTTTGCAAAATGTTCCTGTGCGGCACAAACATGTCCTGAGGGAATCGCAATAGAAACTAAAAAATACTGTTGCTTGAGCATTTAGTTAAGTACATTGAAGGGAAGCACTCACTGTAGGGCAAAGTGAACAAGCACTATCAACTCCTAACACCAATAAACCAACCATATTCCATGATTCATTTAACTCTGTGAAGAAGGGAACACAAGACTCACCAAGTGGCGATGCTGGTGGGGAAGACTTTTCCACATGCAACTGTGCAGGAGCATTCACAGGTCATGTATTTGAAAATTAAGGAAAATTGGATAAAACTATTATGCAAGCTATAAATTCGAAGGTTATAAGGGTATACTGCAAGGGATAACAAAAGCCACAAATTGAGCTAATCGCTCAATGAATGAAAGCAATATAAAGATTAAGACTACCAAGAACCTGTAAATGAGGCAGAATGAGGAAGAGAAAACCAGTCATGGAAAAACAGCAGTATGACAGTCAAGTACACGTGACCGTGTGGCTAAATTCCACAACAACTCCATTTGCAAGTTTGCTGATAACAAACTTGGTTGGATCTCAAACAACGACGAGATAGAGTACGAGAAGGAGATACAGTTCTTAACAGCATGGTGTAAAGACAACAATCTCTCCATCAACATCAGCAAAACGAAGGTCATGGTCATTGACTTCAGGAAGTGAAGGGCACGCCTCATCTACATTAATGGTGCTGAGGTGGAGATGGTTGAGAGCATCAAGTTCCTGAGAACGATGATCACTACAAATTGTCCTGGTCTACCTATGTTGACGCTACGGTCAAGAAAGCACAGCAATGCCTCCACTTCCTTAGGAGGCTAAGGAAATTCGACATGTCCATAAAGACTCATAACTTTTTATAAATGCACCATAGAAAGCAACCTGTCTGGGTATATCACAGCGTGGTATGGCAACTGCTCTTCCCAAGACCAAAAGAAACTACAGAGTTGTGAAATCAGCCCAGTCCATCATGCAAACAAGCCTCCCATCCATTGGCTTCATCTATACTTCCCACTGTATCAGGAAAGTAACCAACAGAATCACAAACCCCTCCCATCCTGGTCATACACACTTACTCCCTCTTGTCCGGCAGAAGACATAAAAGGTTGCATTCACATACAAACAGATTCAAAAACAGCATTTTTCTTGCTGTTATCAGTCTTTTCAATGGACCTCTTTAATGTTAATGTTGATCTTTCTCTGCACCTTCTCGGCAGCAATGACATTGTATCCTGCACTCTGTTCTGTTACCCTAATGCACTTGTATAGTAACATCTGCCTGTAAAGGACGTAAGACAACACTTTTCACTGTACCTCGGTACACGTGACAGTAATAAATTAAATCAAATGAAATCAAAAGGAGAGACATTGAAACTGTTAGGAAGTTTGTTGTAGCCTAGATGGTATTTAGTCTGCTTGTAAAGCTTGCACTGTAATTTAAGGAACCAGTCAGTGCAACTAGTTGGTATAAGTGCATGCTTAGGTGAATACTAGGCTTCAGTGAGTAAAACAAGCAAGGTAAAGGCAAGATAAGATTCTTTTATCTTTCTTAGTGTAAAGGGAAAGAGATGGCAGTTAGGGCAGTGTTGTGCTCTTCTTACCAGATGTGGGAGATCAGGGAGCAAGCTAGTGTCCCTGACGACTATGTCTGCAGGGAGTGCAATCGGCTGCAGCTCCTCATAGACCGTGTTGGTTGGTTGGAGTGGCAGTTAGACACACTGAGGAGCATACGCGGGGCAGAGGGTGTGATAGACACTAGTTTACAGGGAGGTGGTCACACCAGAGGTTCAGTCAGGTAGATGGGTTACCGCCAGGAGAGGCAGGTACGTAGTGCAGGAGTCTCCTGTGGCTATTCCCCTCTCTACCAGGTGTACCATTTTGGATACTGTTGGGGGCAGAGCCTCTCTGGGGTGTATAAAAGCAGCAGCCAGGACTGTGGCACCACAACTGGCTCTGCTATAGAGCAGGGTTGGGCAAGATCCAAGTGAGCAATAGTGGTAGGAGACTTGTTAGTTAGGGGCACAGACAGGGATTTCTGAGGCCGTATTCAAGAGTCCAGGATGGTGTGTTGCCTTCCTGGTGCCAGGGTCAAGGACGTCTCTGAGCAGTTGCATGAAATTCTTAAGAGGGAGGGTGAGCAGCCAGACGTCATGGTGCACATTGATACTAACAACACAGGTAGAAAGAGGGATGAGGTCCTGTGGAGTGAGTATAGGAGTTGGGAAAGAGGCTGAAGAGCAGGACCTCAAGGGTAGTAATCTCTGGGTTATTACCAATGCCACATGCTAGTGAGGCAAGGAATAGAAAGACAGGAGAGATGAATGTGTGGCTAAGGAGCTGGTGCAGGGGGCAGGGTTTCAGGTTCTTGGATCACTGGGACCTCTTCTGGGGCAGGGGAGACCTGTACAAGAGGGACGAGTTGCACCTAAACTGGGGGGGAACCAATATCCTTGCAGGGAAGTTCACTAGTGCTATTCAGGAAGGTTTAAACTAGAGCGGCAAGGGGCTGGGAACCAGAGCAGCAGGTCAGCAAGTGGAGGGATTGAGGGGAAGGTAGATGTTAAGACCAGTAAATCATAAAGAAAAGACAGGCAGAGACAGGTAAATGAATACAATGGTACGAATGGGCTGAAGTGTGTTCATTTCAATGCAAGGAGTATTATAGATAAGGCAGATAAGCTTACAGCCTGGATCAGTACATGGGACTATGATGTTATGGCCATTACAGAGACTTGGTTGAGACAGGGACAGGACTGGCTGCTCAACATTCCGGGTTTCGTTATTTTAGACGAGATAGAGCGGAAAAAGGTAAAAAAGGTAGTCAAGTTGCATTACTAATCAATGAGAATGTTATATCTGTACTCAGAAAGGACGTGCTGGAGGGATCATCCACTGAGGCAATATGGGTAGAGCTTAAAAATAAGATGGGTGCAATCTCTGTGACAGGATTATACTATAGGCTCCCCAGCAGCAATTGAGGCATTGCAGAACAAATATGTAGGCAGATTATGGAAAGGTGCAATAAAAACAGAGTTGTCATAATGGGTGACTTTAATACCCCCAATATTGGCTGGGTCTCCCTTACAGCAAAATGCTTACATGGGGCGGAATTTGTTAAGTGCATCCAAGAGGGTTTTTTGAAACAGTATGTGGATAGTCCAACTAGAGGAGGGGCCATACTGGACTTTGTATTGGCTAATGAGCCCGGCCAGATGACTGCCCTTTCAGTGGGACAGCATTTTGGAAACAATGATCACAACTCCTTAAATTTTAAGATAGCTATGAACAAGATTAAGTCAGTACTTGCAGGAAAGTTTTTTTTAAATTCATTCACAGGGTGAGGGCATCGCTGGCTAGGTCAGGATTTATTGCCCATTGGGCAGCTAAGAGTCAACGACATTGCTGTGGGTCTGGAGTCACATGTAGGCCAGACCAGGAAAAGATGGCAGTTTGCTCCCCCAAAGGACATTAGTGAACCAGATAGGTTTTTATGACAATCGACAATGGATTCACGGTCATCACCGGACTCTTAATTCCAGATATTTATTGAATTCAAATTCCACCATCTGCCGTGGCGGGATTCAAACCCAGGTCTCCAGAACATTACCTGGGTCTCTGGATTAACAGTCCAGTGATACTACCAATAGGCCATCACCTCCCCTAAATTAGGGGAGGGCAAATTAAGTCAGTATTAGGCAGGAGCCGGGGTGTGTTAATTGGGAGGAGCTGTTATCAGGCAAGTCCATATTTGGCACGTGGGAACTGTTTAAAAACCTGCTGCGGAGCGTTCAAGATCAGCATGTTCCAGGAAGGAGGAAGGACAAGGTGGCAAGGTAAGGGACCCTTGGATAACGAAGGAAGTTGTGAAGATAGTCAAAAGGAAAAAAGAAGCTTGTGTAAGGCTTAGGAAGCTATATTCGGACAGGACCCGTGATGAATATAAGGAAAGCAGGAAAGTACTCAGGCAGGGTATTAGGAGAGCAAGAAGGGGCCATGAAATGACTTTGGCAAGTAGGGTTAAAGAGACTCCCAAGGCATTATATAGATACATTACACACAAGAGAATAACTAGGGAAAAGGTAGGACCACTTGAAGATAAAGAAGGGAACTTGTGCTTGGAAGCAGAGAATGTGGGTAGGATCCTAAGCGAGGATTTTGCATTGGTATTCACCCAGGAAAAGGATATGGAGGACAGTGAGATTTGTGTGGAGCATGCTAATATGCTAGGGCATTTTGAGATCGAGAAAGAAGTGGTGTTGGATCTCTTGAAGAGCATTAAGGTGGATAAGTCTCCAGGGCCTGATGGTATCTACCCCAGGTTTCTGAGAGAGGCATGAGAGGAGAATGCTGGGGCCTTGACCAAGATCTTTGTATCGTTGCTAGCCACTGGACACGTCCAGGGGGACTGGCGAGTAGCTCATGTTGTTCCTCTGTTCAAGAAGGGAAATAGGGATAATCCAGGAAACTACAGACCGAGGAGTCTCTCAACGCTGGTTGGCAAGCTACTGGAGTCAAGTCCTAGGGATAAGATTTACATGCATTTGGAAAAGCATGGCCTAATTAGGGACAATCAGCATGGCTTTGTGCAGGGCAAGTCATGTCTTCCTAACTTGACTGAATTTTTTTTGAGGAAGTGACGAAGGTGATTGATAAAGGTAGAGCAGTGGATGCCGTTTACATGGATTTTAGTAAGATTTTCAACAAGGTCCCTCATAGTAGCGTCATCCAGAAGATTAAGATGCATGGGATCCACGGTGATTTGGCCGTGTGGATTCAGAATTGGCTTGCCCATAGAAGACAGACGGCAGCAGTGGAAGAGTGTTTTTCAGACTGAAGGTCAGTGGCTAGTGGTGTTCTGCAGGGATCTGTACTGGGACCTCTGCTGCTTGGCATATATATAAATGACTTGAATGAAAATGTAGATGGGTGGGTTAGTAAGTTTGCAGGCGATACAAAAATTGGTGGAGTTGTGGATAGTGTAGAAGGTTGTCAAAGAATACAGCAGGATATAGATCAGTTGCAGATATGGGCAAAGAAATGGCAGATGGCGTTTAATCCAGGTAAAAGTGAAGTGTTGCATTTGGGGAGATCAAATGTTAAGGAAAAGTATATAGTGAATGGCAGGACTCTGAACAGCATTGATGTACAGAGGGATCTTGGGGTTCAAGTTCATAGCTCCCTGAAAGTGGCCACGCAAATAGTTAGGGTGGTAAGGAAGGCATATGATACGCTTGCCTTTATTGGTCAGGGAATTGAGTACAAGAGTCAGGATGTCATATTGCAGCTTTGTAAGACTTTGGTTAGGTCACACTTGGAGTATTGTGTTCAATTCTGGTCACCACATTACAGGAAGGATGTGGAGGCTTTGGAGAGGGCACAGACGAGGTTTACCAGGATGCTGCCCGGATTAGAGGGTATGAGCTACCAGGAAAGGCTAGAAAAACTCAGGTTGTTTTCTCTGGAGCAGTGGAGGCCGAGGGGAGACTTGATAGAAGCCTATAAAATTATGAGATGCATAGATAGGGTTGATGGTCAGATTTTTTTCCCCAGAGTTGAAATGTCTTATACTAGGGGGTGTGCATTTAAGGTTAGAGGGGGTAAAGTTCAAAGGAGACGTGAGGGACAAGTTTTTTTTTTACACAGAGTGGTAGGAGTCTGAAACACACTGCCAGGGAGACAGATACAATAAGGGCATTTAAGGGACTTTTAAATAACCACATGAATATGCAAGGAATGGAGAGATATGGACCAAGGGCAGGCAGAAAGGATCAGTTTCATTTGATGTCATGCTCGGCACAGCCTCATGGGCTGAAGGGCCAGTTCCTGTGCTGTACAGTTCTGTGTTCTAAGTACAGTACATCTAAATGCCCCCTTTATTCTCAGCACAATTTACTCCTTCAAAGAACTTGGTTCCCTTTCAGAAAATAATGCTGACCCTTCCTGATTACCTTGAGCTTTTCTAAGTTTATTCCAGCTACAACCTCTAGTGATTGAATCTAAAACCTTCCCCATGACAAATGTTAAGCTAACTGGTCGCTCCTTCAGTTTGCTTAGTACTGTTTCAGTTGAGTTTGTAATTTCGTTAAATTTCTCTCACCCTTCAACCTCCTAATTTATAGCTATTATTGGAATATTTTGCATCCTCTGTAGTAAAGACAGAACAAAATATTTGTTCATTTCATTTCTTTATTCTTTATTATTTCCTTTTTATTTGGAGGAAAGATCTTCTGGCTATTCAGGGAGTGCAACAAAGGTTTACCACAACTGATTCTTCGGATGGCAGGATGATATACGAAGAGACTGGTTAGGACTATATTCACTGGAGCTTGGAAGAATGAATAAGATCTTGTAGAAATCTCTAAAACTATAACAGGACTAGACTGGGTAAAGGTAGGAATGATGTTCCTAATGACTGGGAAGTTCAATAACCAGGGGTCACAGTTTAAGGATATGGAGTCATTTATGACTGAGATAAGGAGAAATTTCTTCACCAAGATAGTCGTGAGCCTGTGGAATTCTCTTTCTTCAGACAGCAATTGAGGCTGAACATTTAATGTTTTCAAGCAGGAGTCAGATATAGTTCTTAAGGTCAAAGCGATCAAAGGGTATGGAGAGAAAGCGGGAACAGGGTACCGAGTAGGAAGATCAGCCATGGTCATATTGAATTGCAGAATAGGCTCAAGAGGCCAAATGGACTACATCTACTCCTTTTATTTATGTTTCTATTTATTATTAACTTCCTTTCTCACTCTCTAGGGAACCAGCACTCACTTTACTTACTCTTTCCCTGTTTAAATACCTGTAGCAATGGTTGCTATCCATTTTTACACTCCAGGGTATCTTCCTCTCATACTCTAATTTCTTCCTGCTGATTAACCTTTTAGTCATTCTCTGTCACTCATTATATTCTAATCAATCATGTGACCTGCCGTTCCTTTTTGCACAGTTATTTGCTTTTTCCTTAAGTTTGATGTTTTCCCTTCCTTCTTTTGTTAGCCACAGATGGTAGTTTTTCCCTTTGGAATGTTTACTTCCAGTAGTAATATACTTATCAGTGTATTCCAAATTATTCCTTCAAAGGTCTGCTGCAGCATCTCTATTGATCTGTCCCCTAGCCTAATATATTAGGTCACTTCAGCTTAGTCAGCTTTCACCTCCACATAGTTGTTCTTATTAAAGTTTAAAATGCTAGTCTTAGACCAAATCTTCTCCCCTTCCAACTGGATATTACAATCATAGTATGACTGCTGCTACCTAGGGGAACCTTTATTCTGAGGTAATTAACCGATCCTGTCTCATTGCATAATACCAATTCTAATATAACCTGCTCTCTGGTTGGTTCCAGAAAGTTTCTTAGAGCAGTACAACCTCAAAAGCATTCTATGAACTCCTCATTTAGGCCACCATTACTAATCTGATTCATCCAGTTTATATAAAAAATGGGTTTACAAATGATTATTTTTGTTCTTTTATTACACGTACTATTACTTCTTCATGGACACCTTGTCCTTTATTGTGACTATTGTTAGGAGACCGACAGACTTCTCCCATTAGTGACTTTTCCCCCCTATATTTCCTCATCTACACCCAAACTTTTTCAACTTGATCTCCTTAACCAAGATCATCTTGAACTATGGCACAAATGCCATCCTTGATAAAGCAGTCTCACCATCTTTACCTAGCTTTCTATTTTTGTTGAATGTCACGTACCCTTCATTAATTCAGGGCTCAATACTTGATATCTCTACAACGGCTATCAAATCAATTTTTCAAATAGTGACGTGCCCTTTTAAATAAGGCATCCAGAAGTTGGAGCCTGGAACGTCCTGCAGAGTCATAGAGGCCTACAGCACAGAAAAAGACTCCTCGACCCAGTGAGTACACACTGGTCCAAAACAAACACATAACTATTCTAATCCCATTCTCCATCACTTCACCCATAACCTTGTATACCTTGACATCACAAGCATACATTTAAATACTTCTAAAATGTTATGAGGGTTTCTATCTCTGCCATCCTTACTGACCGGAGTTACAGATTCCCACCAATCTCTGTGTGAAAAATCATTTCTTCACATTCCCTGTAAATAACCTGTTCCTTACCTTAAATCTATGCCCATAGTCACTGATCCATCTGCCAATGGGACAAGTATCCTCTTACCCTGTCTATAGTCCTCATAATTTTATACATCTCAATCATGCCCCTTGGCAGTCTCCTCTGCTCCAAAACAACCCCGGTCTATCTTCATAAAACTCTCTAGTCCTTCCTGGTAAATTTCTTCTGCACTCTCTCCAGTCAATTGCATCCCTCCTATAACGTGGATTCCTGAACTGTACATAATACTCTATTTGAGCCCAGTTCCAGCATAACCTCCCTGCTCTTCACCTCTATGCCTCGGTTAATAAAGGCAAGTATTCCATATGCCTTCTTAACCACTTTATCTGCATGTCCTGTTATCTTAAGGGATTGGTGGATATACACACCAAGACTTCTTGCCTGCCTGTCCATAAAATTTGATATTTTAGCTGTGCAACTGAATCCAATGAGCTGAGAAGAATGTAGCTGCATGAGAAAGCCTGCCCTGCCAACATCTGGAAATACCTCCTACTTTACGGCTCACACAAAGTCTCAGAAAAACAAGATTCCATTTGAAATGTGTAAATGCTCAGTTTTTCCTGCAAATTCATGTCATAACTCATTTATGAAAGCTCAATATTTTCCTTCTTATGACCAAATATTTGTATTAAAATCTTTTAAACAGGCTGAGATGTTTTTAAGCATCAAAATCACAGTAATAAAGAATCACTATCTTTTATTTTTGTTAATTTGTCTTGACTTTTTATATGTTTATGTAAACTGTGATGCTGATTATATAATGAGAATGCATATTTGAGGAGTTGCTTTGCCTGAAAACTAAACAATTGGAAATAGCATTAGTCAGAATACAACAGCTGACCCTGGATTATCTTAACTTCAGTTCCATATATTAATTTATGCTGCTAAACTCAAAATATATTACTGTAATAATTTGTGAAGTACTGACTGAATAAGCAAAAGTATATTCATTTTTCAACCAGCTAAATTGGATAGGAGAGAAACAAAACAGAGTGTGCCGTTGATTGGGTAGAGCAATTTCCTGAAAAATCCAAAATATCTGCTTCCCTGCAATATTCAAATTACCCTCAAATCCTCTTACTTTCATCTTAAATTTTGTACCTGCTACCCAATCTATACCAGCCTGCTCATCAATTCACTGCCAGTTCTTCAACAGTTCAAATTTTAATTTCTTCTCCTCACATTTTAATTCTTCCATGGGTTGACTCTTCCCTATGTTTGGAATCTTCTCTAACAGTACAGTCTCTGTTTGTGTAACACCAACAGTTTGTGCACTTGCTTCTACCTGTCAATGGCAGCTGTACCTGTGCAAATCTCATGCACTTAAATTCCTTTCCTATACCCCTTCTTGACACTTCAAACTCCCATATGAACTATGTCTAACTCCTGGGTACTATACAATTGACACCCCTCCTCTCGCACCTCCACCTGAAAAACCCATTTGATTACCCTGGCTCCCCCTACTAACCCAACATACTAGACCTCACACCTCAAAAGTCATGAACTCTCTGGCTACCCTCTGACTCAATCTGACTTGACCACATGACCTGACTGTCTCTGACTCCCGATTTCCCCCAACCCACTCTCCTCCAACATGGACTGATTAGACCCCATCACTTGACTCGTCTTTGAAACTCTCCTAACATCTCCCCCAACTCTCTGATTGCACTCCTAACTCGGGTCCATCTCCAAAGCCGACATGACTACCCTATTGCCACCATACCTAACTGCCATCTTACTGCCCTACCATTTCAACCACCTCCCAACCCAACCACATGCTATCCTTCCCCCTTACCTACTTATCTCACTCACCCTCATTCACTAACACACTGAAAAGATGGTTAAATGTATCAATGCTTTTTAGTTTGAGAGTGAATAAACGCTTAACAAGATAAAGCAGCCCTAAACCCTAAAAGACAACATGCTTTGACATCCCATGATAATCCAGCATGAGGAAAGAGTTTGATTTTCAATAGGCTCTGCATTTTTAAGAGACCAGGTTTAGTCTCAGCCAGAAATGTGGACCAGCATTGCTGCAAAAAGATGTAAGAGCAGAGTGGCAAACCAACAGTGATTATCACTCCTTAAAAGATTCAGGCCAGTGCATTTTTCAGCAGAATGAATGATGGTCCCCTGCAGTGAGAATTCTGGGCAGTGTTCTATTTTCTAGCTTGAAGGTACAGAACACTGATGTTAGCATCCCTCAATACTGACACCCTGGTTGAGTTAATTTAACTCAGTGCAGGATGAAGAACTTTTGACTCATCTCTGTCTTAAATGGGCAACCTCTTACTCTGAGATTACGTCCTCTGATCCAAGAATCTCCTACAAAAGGAAAGAAAACACTCTACACTCTATGAATTCATCCTATGACTATTTCTGCCAGTTTGATTTTCCCAATCTACATGAAGAGTAAAGTTACCTTTGAATAATGTACTGCCTTTGTTACATGTACTAATCATCTCCTGATTTATTCTCTTCTTTACAGTATAGTACTGGCATCTACATTTTCTAACTGAGCATCAAGAGAATTTCTCAGCAAGTTTAAAAAAATCTTACCTTGAGTGTCTCTCCATCTGCATAAAGGACGTAAACCGTTATTTCTATGTTTTTCTGGACACTCTTTCCACCTCTCTCAAAATCTCCTCGCTCCAATGTGAGATACAAATCGTTTCTGATGTCACCTGCAGGACAGTCACATAACACGCCCAAAAATATCACTGATAAAATTTAACAGGAATAATGTAAAGATGATCGGTGAATATGCAGCTCGTGTACACTTAAACCACAGCTGTGGAGTTAATGTAAACAATGGATCGTATAGGGTTGGTATCTGAAGCATGCGGTCAGTGAGATATATATGCCACTCCTAAGGCTGCAAGTAACCTTTCCTAATAAATTATTGAGCAATCCTACAATTTTCTGCTTTTTAGATCTCCAGTAACTGCATTTTTCTTTCAAACTATTGGTTTATTCCATTTATATAAAAATGGCAAAATGTCTTACATGATTCTCTGCCAGCAATGTGCAAAGAAAAGCATGAAATGATCATGATAGGTGAAGTACTGATGCTACATTACATTGCTGACTCTACCGAACATTATGCTTTTTTACAAATTTACTAAAAATTCAGTCAAGATTGCTGAACTTCCATTGGAAAAATTGCCAAACAAAGTCATGTCATATTTCTGGTTTATGAAGTTACTGGGATAGTTAATAGTAACAATGTTTAGTGTAGGCTGTTCCAAGAATCAAGTGTGCCCCATAATTCCAAAGTACAGCAATCCTTCTAAGTATTTTTGAAAAACCTGTACATAACCCTTCCACTGCAATATAAATAAGATGGTGCTAATTTCTCTACGGGGTAATCTTTCCTTGTCGGAATAAAGAGACAGACAAAGGTAGTTCTTAATGTTGTTCAAAACACTTCATGCTTTATCACCTCTAATCCATACAGCAGGGATATGTAACTCTGAAGTTCTGATTATAATTCTGAATGACTACATGCAATTCCAATGCAGATATGGGAGTTTGAGAAATAACTGCCCAAGATGTACTGCCACTTCTTTTTTATTAGAAGCAAATCTTCAATAATGTAAGCTAAGTTGACAGTATTTCAGCATCCCAAGGGGTCCTTATGGTTCTGTTAGATGTTCAGTCACAGTATACTGAGAGTCAATAATTTGTGCTAGATGGTTGGCAGATCGCTTCTCTATACAAAGAGTCAGAGAGCTGCACAGCACAGAAACAGAACTTTCGGTCCAACTCGCCCACGCCAACCAGATATCCTAATTTAATCCAGTCCCATTTGCCAGCATTTGGCCTATATCCATCTAACCCTCCCTATTCATATACTCATCCAGATGCCTTTTAAATGTTGTAATTGTATTAGCCTCCACCACTTCCTCTGACAGCTCATTTTATACATGCACCACTCTCTACATGAAAAAGTTGCTCCTTAGATCCCTTTTGAATCTTTCCACTCTTACCTGAAACCTATATCTTCTAGTTTAGGACTCCGCTACCCTGGAGAAAAGACCTTGGCTATTCACCCTATCTATGCCCCTCATCTGACATTCCAGGGAAAACAGCCACAACCTATTCTGTCTCTCCCTTTAGCTCAAACACTCTAAACCTGTAAACATCCTTGTAAATCTGTTCAGATTTCAAGTTTTCAAGTTTCACAACATCCTTCCTATGGCAAGGAGACCAGAATTGAACACAGTATGCCAAAAGCGGCCTAACCAATGCGTGTACAGCTGCAGTGTGGAGCTGGAGGATCACAGCAGATCAGGCAGCATCAGAGTAGGAGAGTCAACGTTTCGGGTCTAGACCCTTCATCAGGACTGGCGAGGGGGAAGGGAGCTGGGAGATAAATAGAGGGAAGAGGGGTGGGGCTGGGCAAAGGTAGGTGAGGTAGAATGGCGATAGGTGGATGCAGGTAGGGGAAGTGGGGATTGCTCAGTGGGAAGGGTGCGGTGGATAGGTGGGGAAGGAGTGTCAGGTCAAGGAGCGGGATGAGAGGGAAGGTTGGACATGGGATGAGGCCGGGAGTTGGTGAGATTTTGAAACTGGGGAATTCTATGTTTAGTCCATCAGGCTGTAGGCACCGAGGTGGAAAATGAGGTGTTGTTCCTCCAAGTTGCATGTGGCATCATTGTGACACTGGGAGTGGGAGAGGTTGTTAAAATAGTTAGCAACCGGAAGGTTTTGTTGATTATAGTCTATAGAGTGCAGGTGCTCTGCAAATCTGTCACCGGGTCTACGTTTGGTCTCACCGATGTAGAGGAGGCCACATTGGGAGCGACGGATACAGTAGACCAGGTTGGAGAATGTACAGGTGAACCCCCGTTGGATATGGAAAGTTTGCCTTGGGCCTTGGATGGAGGTGAGAGGGGAGGTGTAGGGGCATGTGTAGCACCTCCTGCGGTTGCAGGGAAAGGTGCCCGGAGTGGTGGGGTTGGTGGGGAGTGTGGAGCGAACAAGGGAGTCGCAGAGTGAGCGGTCCCTATGAAAGTCTGATAGGGGTGGGGAGGGAAAAATCTCTTTGGTAGACGGGTTGGATTGTAGGTGGCAGAAATAGCACAGGATGATGCACTGGAAACGGAGGTTGGTGGGGTGGAATGTGGGGACCAGGGGACTCTGTCTTTATTTTTTGTTGGGGGAAGGGGATTTGAGGGCAGAAGTGGAGGAAATGAAAGAGATGCAGTTGATGTCATTTTCGATCAATGGGGGGGATGTTGCGATCCTTGAAGTAGGAGGACAACTTCCCACCTCCATTGATCAAAAATGCCCTAAACTGCATCTCTTGCGTTTCCTGCACTTCTGCCCTCAAATCCCTCCCCACCCCTGTTTATCTTTCATAGTGACTGCTCACTCCATGACTCCCTCGTCTGCTCCAAACTACCCATCAACCCCACCACACCGGACACCTTTCCCTGCAACTGCAGGAGGTGCTACACATAGTCCTACACCTCCCCTCTCACCTCCACCTGAGGCCCAAGACAAACTGCCTATATCTGACAGGGGTTCACCCGTACATCCTCCAACCTGGTCTACTGTATCTGTTGCCCATGATGTGGCCTCCTCTATATCGGTGAGACCAAGCGCAGACTCGGGGACCATTTTGTGCAGCACCTGCGCTCCATACGTTATAATGGACAACACCTTCCGGTTGCTAACTATTTTAGCTCCTCCTCCTACTTCCTTGGTGACAAGTCCATCCTGGGCCTCCTCCAGTGCCACAATGATGCCACACACAAACTGGAGGAACAATACCTCATATTCCGCCTCGGGAGTATACAGCCTGATGGCCTAAACATAGAATTCACCAGTTTCAAAGTCTCTCCAACCCCTGGCCTTATCCCATGTCCAACCCTCTGTGCCATCCCCACCTCCTTGACCTGACACTACCTGTCCATCTCCTTCCCCACCTATCCGCCCCACCCTACCCAATGAGCAATCCCCAATTCCCCTACCTGCATCCACCTATCGCCATCCCACCTATCTTTGCCCAGCCCGACCCGTCTTCTCTCTCTCTATCTCCCAGCTCCCTTCCCCCCGCCAGTCCTGAAGAAGGGTCTAGGCCCAAAACGTTGATTCTCCGACTCCTCTGATGCTGCGTGACCTGCTGTGATCCTCCAGCTCCACACAGTATCGACTCTGACTCCAGCATCTGCAGTTCCTGCTATCTCCTGTACAGCTGCAACCTGACCTCAAAACTCCTATACTCAATGCACTGACCAATAAAGGCAAATGTACCAAACGCCTTCTTCACTATCCTGTCTACCTGTGACTCTACTTTCAAGCAACTATGAACCTGCCCTCCAAGCTCTCTTTGTTCAGCAACACTCCCCAGGACCTTTCCACTAAGTGTATAAGTCCTGCCCTGGTTTGCCTTTCCAAAATGCAGCACCTCACATTTATATAAATTAAACTCCATCTGCCACTCCTCAGCCTACCAGCCCATCTGATCAAGATCCCATTGTACTCTGAGGTAACCTTCTTGGCAGTCCACAACACCTCCCATTTTGGTGTCATCTACAAACTTACTAACCATACCTCCTGTGTTCACATCCAAATCATTTATATAAATGACAAAAAGCAGTGGACACAGCACTGATCCTTGCATCACACTGCTGGTTACAGGCCTCGAGTCTGAAAAACCATTCACCACCACTCTCTGTCTTCTACCTTTGAGTCAGTTCTGTATTCAAATGGCTAGTTCTCCCTGTTTTCCATGTGATCCAACCTTGCTAACCAAATGGTTTATCAAAAGTAATAAATAGACGGTCATATGTAACTTTGTTTCTGGCTAGTGATCAGCAGGTAAGTTAAACATATTACAAGGATAATACAGCATAATAATGGACTATTTGGTCCAGATACTTTGTTGGTGTTTATATTCTGTGTGATTGAACACAGAGAAAAAGCCTTGGATATTTGTAATTCCATGTCAACACTTTCGTTTTCCAGTGGTTGTCAATTCTTTTGGTTCTTTGTGATTGACAATCGTTTCTACTCAATTTAAAGTAATGAACCAAATGAACAAAATCATCTTTTGTGTACTGATTGCAGTTAATTTAAAGTTCAGTTACTTTTTAATTTGATATTGATGATTCCAGTAATGTAGTTATCAAACCATCTCTGCAGTTCTCTCTGAATATGAATTTGGAAACCCTAAATGCTCAAGAAAATGAAGATACATATTTTTTAGGCTGTCTGAACTGACCTCGGTTTCCAGTGGTCTTTCACTGTTACTTGCTTTACATGGAATTGAGGAACCAGTGAACATGGGAGCTTGCAAGTTTCTGACTTGAACCTTGACACCACATACACAACAGAAAAATATCTCAGTTTCAATTTACTTCTGGTAAAGCAAGGGCCTGAAAGAACTCAGATGGGAAATATACATGGGGTGGGCTCCTGATTCTCAATCTTGCCAAAAAATGGATACAAAACTTCACAACGTGGTATGTTTGAGGAAAGATCCAAAGACTGTTTTAGATTGCTTACATGTCTGGAGAAAAGGAAGGGAGAGTTGGTAGTTCACTGTCAGTGTAACTAAAACGTTATAGTTTCTATAGTGGAGGCTATTTATTTCTTGCTAATTTTCTCCCATTAACACTATAAGTAAACAGTTTCTCAGAAGTTCTGAATGCAACTTTGTTGATGGGTTTACATTTGATATCATAGGTGAATGGATTGGGTGAAGACTGTTAGGTCAACCTGTCCATGTTGAGAATTAAGATAATGATCCAGTGCAAATGGTTAGAGACACTCAGAACCACCTTCCTGGTTTTAATGTCTGGGTACTCTGGGATAATTTTGTTTGCTTCATTATGTTCCGATGTCCAAGATAGTGAATGGAATATAGTATCATACCTGCGATTAGAGCAAAGGAAGGAAGCAATTTAAATATAAGCCAGGTGAAATGAAATAGTTTGTTCCCTGCCTCCAGGAATCCTTTGCTGCTTATTTTGGGGGTGGGGGTGGGGAGAGGGAAAGATGCAGGAACGCTGACCTGTAGATTTTGACCAGCCTCTGCTCCGGATCCATTACATGGCTCAAAAATAATTGGAGGAGGATGCCTCCAATAATATGATTAAAATCAAACACACACTTCCATGCCTGACTGTGTTCACTTTTACAGCTCTAAAACCAGGCCAGTAACTACTGTGCAATTGTTAATTCAAATAATACACTAAATTAATTAATGTACTTTCAACGAAAGTCACCAGATGGTGGAGGAATCTTAGCCAATTTTCTCCATGCAAGCCCAGAGGATGTTGTAGTTAAGTGTTGCAAGCCAGGTGAAGTCAGCTAACTTAGGATAGAAAAGATTAAACCTGGGAGTCTTGCAGTCTGTTGAATTTATGAAACCATCAAGGAAGGCTCGACAATGCACAATTACAGAACCCAGGCTGTGGAGATGTTAGTCCACCCAAAAGGTGCAACCATTGCAGTGTTCAGCAATAAAAGCACTTAAAATATGAATATTATGAACTTATCAATAATAGAATACTGTATAACATACTTGGCATGCATGGTCACCCTAATATTCTCATCATTCACCTGTCATTTGAATATTAACATATGTTGACTTAAAATGCAAATAATACTGCTACAGATAAAGTTAATAGACAAGAATTACAATAACCTTTCTATATCTAGTTAGATGACAGGGAAAATTTTGCTCATGTGCATTGAAGCAAGGGAAACCATTATATTCAGCAGCACACTGCAGTATTTAGCTACTTTCAATGAGTGTCTGCTCTACTCATGTCTCCTCATGTCTCCATAAATTGGAAACAAACACACAGGTGCAATAAAATAAACAATGACATTTATACTTCACGTTTGAGACAAGAAGATATCTGAACAGCAGTGTCTAGTGTAAAATATTTGAAATTCCTGATTACGCCCAAATTACTCATGTATCTTTCCTAATTGGTAAAATCAACAATGCAGAAAATGAGAGTGTGCTGACATATTAAAAATGAAATAATGGCGGTGCTGCTTCAGGGATACCGTAATTATAACACTATAAATTGCAATATTTGCAGCCAATACTTTTGAGCTGGCAACACACACTTCTGGTTTTAAACTTTGTTTCTTTCGTTACAAAAGAAGAAAGAAAGAATGCCATCTGAACACATTAATTATTCATTCAATAAAGTCTCATAGAATAGTTTGAATATGCTGTGGGTGTTCTGAGAGTGGGACTTTAATTTTTTGTGGGGTTTTATTAAAATATTTCATAACTTGCTTTTTCTAGGTAGTCCAAAGTTCTAGTTGTGAAGATTTTACCCGAGTAACATTATGAAAGGCAGTTGTTTTAGAATGAATTATATTTAAACATGGTTTGGGATCACTGTTCAAGTGCAAAAAACTGCCCATGACATTTGATACTCTTAGCAATGAAGAAGAATCCAATAACATTGAATGGAACCCTTTGCTTTAGAAATTAATAGCACAATAACAGTATACAGAATCACATAACTCTACAGTATAGAAAGAAGCCATTTGATCCATATGTCTGTACTGGTTCCTGAAGGGGCTACCCAACTAGTCCCATTCTCAAGCACTGTCTCTATAGCCCTCTAAATTCATCACTTTCAAAAGATACATCTGGCTCTCTCCTGACCCCTGCTAGGGAATCCACCTCCACCACTTTTCAGGCATCGCATTCCGATTACAATCAATTCTCTGAGTAAAGAACTCAACTCTCCTTATATCACTCCCAGCTCTCTTACTGAAATCTTGAAATTGTGACCCCAAGTTACTGACATACAAACTGGTGGAACAGAATGTCCTTCTTATCTGTCAAAATTGCTCATAATTTTGTACATGTCAGTAAGGTCACCTCTTAATCATCCCTGCTTTAAGCAGAATAAGCCCAATTTCTCCAATCTTTCCTTGTGTCTAAAAATCCTCAAGCTCTGCATCATTTTGGTAAATCTCCTTTGCACTCTCTCCAGGGCTTTAACATCATTCCTTAAATAAGGCACCCAGAACTGAACACAATATTCCAAATGTTGTCTGATCAAAAATATGTAGAGATGTAGCATCAGTTCCTTGTTTTAATACGCTATGCCAATATTTATGAACCCAAGGATCTTACAAGCTATCGTAACAACTGTTTCAACTTGCCTGGCTACCTTCACAGAATGATACACGTGAACCACCCGAGGTCCCTCTGATCCTGTGCTCCTCTCAAAGTTGTACCATTGAGCCTACATTGTCACTCCACATTTTTTCTACGAAAGTGAGTTTCCTCACATTTCATTGCATGAAGTTCATCTGCCAGGTGTCTTTGTATTTGGCCAATATTTATCTTATCACGTATAATGGTCCCCATCCGTTCTCCCACTTTCAATGTCAAGATCTGGAGTTTGCTGGGTTATCCTTTGTCCCTTTCTTAAACACCAGCGTCACATTTATAATTGTCCAGTCCCTGGGACTAATCCTGTGTTCAGACAGATGTGGAAAATTTCCATCAGCAACTTGGCGCTTTACTCCCTTACCTCTCTCAGCAATTTACATTGCATCCCATCCGGACCTGGCGACTTCTCTACTTGGGGAGCTGCCAGGCTTTTTAGCACCTTCTTTATTTATCACTATACTACTCAATTGCTTTCAACTGGGTTATCGTAATTATTTTCTAATTTGGTAAAGACAGAAGCAAAGTACCTCTGCCGTACAAAATAAAAACCGAAAGAACTGCAGATGCTGTAAATCAGGAACAAAAACGAAATTGCTGGAGAGGCTCAGCAGGTCTGGCAACATCTGTGAAGGGAAAAACAGAGTTAATGTTTCGGGTCCAGTGATCCTTCCTCAGAACCGGACCCGAAACATTAACTCTGTGTTTTCCTTCACAGATGCTGCCAGATCCTGCTGAGCCTCTCCAGCAATTTTGTTTTTGTACCGCTGCCATACCTTTTACTCCAGTGAGCAGCTTACCTGGCTTGTTCCTTACAGGCTGCACACTATCCTTCATTAATCTTTTACTAGTAATATGTTTGAAAAACATTTTACTATTTGTTTTGTTGCACCCTGCAGTCCTTTCCTCATGCTTCCTCTTAGCCTTCCTTATTCCAGCCTTAGCCTCTCTCCTGCATTTAAGATATTCTTCCAGATTTCTATTTACTATTATATTCTGGTAAGCATCATATGCCTCCTTTCTGTTCCTTATTTTCACATCAATATCCTTAGTCTTCCAGGGTACTCTACTTTTGGACACCCTGCATTTTGTTCTCATTGCTATGTACCTATGCACTCACCCTTTTGAAAGCTTTTCATCCATTTTTTCATCCACCAAAATGCATTTCCCATCACCGTGCTCCAGTTCAACTTTTAGAACCCTAAAATCTGCCCTTTTCCAGCCTGGGATCTTAATCCTTGATTGATTTTTATTCTTTTCCAACTTAATATTGAAACTTATTGTATTATGATCACTTCTTCCAAAATGCTCTCTCACTCTGACATTCTTCACTTGGTTTGCTTCATTTCCTCAGACCAGATCCTGCACAGCTCCATCCCTGGTAGTGTTGGAAATGTACTGTTCTCTACAAACATTTCAGGAATTTTTTCCCTTCCATGCCCCACACTCCACCTTTTTCACATTCTACCCTAGGGTAATTAAAATCACCAACTATCACAACCCTACTTTTCCTGCAGATTTCTATAATTTGCCTGCAAATTCTCTCTTTGCTTCCTCTCCACTATTTGGAGGTCTACAAGGTCACTGCTCCTTCCCTGTTTCTCACCTCCGACCATATAGATTCTAATTCAGGAACTGCATCTTGTTCAAGGGCTATGACACTATCTTTGACCAAGAGTTCTACACCTCCACCCTTTTTACCCACTCTGTTTCTACTAAAAACCTTTTAACCCAGATATTAAGTATCCAGTCCTGTCCTGCCTTGAGCCACGTTTCTGTCAATTCTTCTATGTCATATCTCCAGAGCAATTTCTGCTTCCAGTTCCCTAATTTTGTTCACTGTTCTCTGTGCATTTATGTACATACAATTTAACCCTGCCCTTATCTCTTTCTTGTCCATTGGAAGGTGACCATATATGGAGCTATCCTGTTGATAGTGAGGGGCAAGCCATTTGGTCATTGTCCTAAAGCGACCAATTGCACAGTAACATTGTGTGAATTGTTTATTGTTTACTATGAGGATTAGAAAAGTAATGTTCTGCAAGTCATCGTTGTGTGAATCATGGTTGCTCACAGTAAGGAATAACACAGCAACAGGTCTAGGACTATGTGCTGAGGGATGCACTAAAGCTTGGGACAACTGCTGTCAAGGCGCAGTGTTGTTCTACTCTGCTCAGAATCTATACCACCTGGTCTAAAATGACACAAATCACCATAACAGACCGGACAGTATAAATTCCAAGCGGAATAGAACAACATCGTTTCATCGGAGGCCTCACTGATGATGTTACCTAGCATGGTGACGAAACGTCAGAATGAAAACAAGCCAGCTCAACGAGCAAGTCAACAACCTCACCCACAACCCGAGCTACAAATCTTTCCTAAAAGCTTAAATAGCACCAGAAGGTCACTACCGTTTGCAATAAGGAAAAACACAGTAACAGTGTGAGCCACTGTTGTTTTCAGCGAACAATAGCACAACAACAGAATAGGCTACAGTTGCAATGAGCAATAGAACTGTAGTTGTGTGGTTGTTGCTTTGAGCCTATGAAATACAACTTGGATGACAAACAGTAGATTCCACATACTAGTATCCTAAAACCACTTTGTGGGGGAGTTTCGAAGCAGTCCTGTAATGAGGTGCAGCATCAAATGTTTCTATAGCAATGGTAATGGCTTCTAAAAGAGTGTTCTTGTTCAATTTCTCAATTAACTGCCTTCCTCTTGCAGCACTGATTTTGCCATACATGGTCTATGATTCTAAGATCCAGAAAATTCTGAAGCTATTCTTCAATATTAAATCAATAGCTTTGTTAGCCTCTTATAAAGGATACCCTACTTTTCGGTATAAAGTTAATTTAGATGGTGCAAGAAAGCTGTGGTTTTATAGCAATTGAGGTAACAATCAATTTTCAAAATATATGCAATGCAGCCAATGTAGTTCAGCGTTAGGGTAGTAAAATGGTTTACTGAAGTAAGTGAAGTAACCTTGATATGAGCATTAGTGTGTGCATGGTCCTGAAGTGCAATGTATATTTATGAGGAAAGCAAGCAGCGAACACTGCAAACAAACAGGCTCTGGGGACTTACACCCTACTAGCTTCATCTCTGCAGCAGAGAAAAAGAAGGAAGGGAAGGGTTACACAGATTAAGTATGACATTAGTCATCAGAACATTATTCACAGCATGACACACATTTTAGCAAACAATAGAAACTGTATGAAAGTTCAACACTATTCCATTAAAAGGACAAGACAGATTATTGAGACTGAGACTGAGACTAAGACAAAACTAAAATTTGAACTATATCTAGTAATGACCAAAACATGCTCAAAGTTCCATCTTAATTATTGATGTTAGGTACCAAAGTACACACATGGAGGTCTTTCCTAATCCATGTCATCAGAAGTTTTGAATCCATCAGTTACACAGTTAATTTATTTCTCAAAGGTTTCATTCTTTAATTAGCAAGCTCCACAAAACCGACTGCTCAAATCTCCAAATACTTTCTACTTGTCATTTGTCTGCTTAATTTTGTATTACAGCAAACATCTATTTAAAAATATCATAATTACATAATTCCAAAACAAATCACTAAAATTATTCAGAAAATGAGAAAATTCTTAAAATAGCCTCAAAAAATTTTCCTGTGTATAGCTCTATCTGAGCTTAAGGGTGAAACTTCTGGCCTTTGTAATGAATTTTTTGAGTTCGTGAGAATCAAAAGCAGGAGACAGGAGAGAAAATAGGGTTAGCAGACATTTCCCAGGGAGTTACTTTCTTTCTGCGCACATGGTATCTACGTTGCACCAATTCCCTTATTAAACTGCACAATTGCATGGCTCACAGGAGCCTGGAAGCAATCATACAGATTTTGCACTGAAAATAAATACCTCTGAAGAGAGTTTAACAGGACACACTTGAAAGCAAGGTGAAAATATAATCACACTACGGCAATCTACAGCACGTGATAGATAAACACAGCAAACAGTGATGCTTATTATCAGTTGTTTCTTTCATCCTACAAGTAATGATGCAGTTTAGGTATACTTCTCTATGCATTCAGGTAATGCTTTGATGGGTGTACAACACAACTAGATCTGGTCCTTATATAGGTATCACAACTTGGCTGTAGCTTCACTCTGGTGTGCAGATGATCATCGTGAATGTTTACATATAATTTATTTTAGGCATGTCGTTGTTGTCTAGAATGATGTTTTCAGCATCAGAGTCATCATGTATAGAATAGAATAGAATCTCTACAGTTGGCCCTTCGGCCCAACAAGTCCACACCGAACCTCAAAGCATCCCACCCAGACCCATCCCCCTATAACCCACCTAATCTACACATCCCTGAACATTATGGGCAATTTAGCATGGCCAATCCACCTAGCCTGCACATCTTTGGACTGTGAGAGGAAACCGGAGAACTTGGAGAAAACCCACGCAGACACAGGGAGAATGTGCAAACTCCACACAGTCGCCCAAGGGTGGAATCGAACCCAGGTCCCTGGCGCTGTGAGGCAGCAGTGGTAACCACTTGAAGGAGGTTTAGGAAATACAGACATATATTGCAGGATGCACTAGCACCTAGCATTTGAAAGGCTGCTGCAAGGACATGCATCCAACTCATGACTGGACTAGAGCTGGTCTCTTGCTGTCTTAGCGTTTGCGCATTTGGCACCAAACTTCATGTTTGCAGCATCCATGATTTGCCTTGCTGGTTCTGCCAGAGCCTAAAGACTATCAGTACTACCGTATTGGCATGCTCTTTCACACAGATACAGTCATAGAGGTATACAACACAGAAAGACACTTTCAGTCCAACTCGTCCACGCTGATCAGATAGCTTAAGTAAATCTCGTCCCATTTGCCAGTATTTGGCCCGTATCCCTCTAAACCTTTCCTATTTATATACCTATCCAGATGCCTTTTAAATGCTGTAAACTGTATCAGCTTCCACCACTTCTTCTGGCAGCTCATTCCATATATGCACCACTCTCTGTGTGAAAATGTTGCCCTTAGGTCCCTTTTAAATCTTTATCCCCTCTCACCTGGAACCTACGCCCTCTATTTTTGGACTCAGCTACACCGGAAAATGATCTTGTCTACTTACGCTATCCATGCCCCTCCTGATTTTATAAATCTCTATAAGGTCACCCCTCAGCCTCTGATGCTCCAGGGAAAATAGCACCAGCCTATTCAGCCTGTCTCTACATCTCAAACTCTCCAACCCTGGCAACATCCTTGTAAACCTTCTCTGAACCCTTTCAAGTTTCACAACATCCTTCCTATAGCAGGGAGACCAGAATTTTACACAGTATTCCAATAGCGGCCTAACCAATGTCCTGTACAGCTGCAACATGATCTCCCAACTCCTATGCTCAATGCACTGACCAATAAAAGCAAGCATGCCAAATGCCTTCTTCACTATCCGGTCTACCTGTGACTCTACTTTCAAACAACTATGAACCTGCACTCCAAGCTCTCTTTGTTCAGCAACAGTCCCCAGGACCTTACCATTTAAGTGTATAAGTTCTGCTCTGATTTGTCTTTCCAAAATGCAGCACCTCACATTTATCTAAATTAAACTCCACCTGCCACTCCTCAGCCTATTGCCCCATCTGATCAAGATCCTGTTGTACTCTGAGATAACCTTCTTTGCTTTCCACTACACCTCCAATTTTGGTGTCATCTGCAAACTTACTAACCATACCTCCTATGTTCACATCCAAATCATTTATATAAATGATGAAAAGCAGTGGACCCAGCATAGATCCTCGTGGCACACTGCTGGTCACAGGCCTCGAGTCTGAAAAACAACCCATCACTCTCTGTCTTCTACCTTTGAACCAGTTCTATATCCAAATAACTACTGCTCCCTCTATTCTGTGTGATCTAACCTTGCTAACAAGTCTACCACGAGGAACCTTGATTAAAGGTTGCATATCTTGCTTGCCAGTAGGTATTTGCCTGGTGGGAAGGGGGACATCTTGCTGGACAGCACACGGAGCTTTCAATCTAAAACCTGCAATAACATATGCCAGCTGCTTGCATGGCAAACATGCGGCATGATTATTTAAGCAAATGCAACTTGTTAGAAAGTAGGTGTGAGTTAGTCCTCAATCTTGTCAAGGAAATTGGCCACTGTCGATCAGGAGTGCTGGTACTGTCAGTCACGGGCACAGTTTGCGCACAGCACAGGAGCTGGGCCATGGATAGTTGTCCATATGGGCCAGTCACATTAGGAGACATGTCCAACAATGGACTGGAAAGTGGGCAATGGTCAATCCTGGAGGGGAGTCACAGGCAGTTAGGGGAATTGTATGTCATCAGCTGAGGAGTTGCAAAGACAGTGGTCAGTGTCTGGTCAGTTATGTATAGGGGCTATTTGTCAAAGGTGGTGAGAGATCTGGAGCAAATACAGTACTGAGCATCAATGCATTGAACAATGGGGATGGTGTATAGGAATGGGGAGGGCTCAATGCCAAAAGTGGGTGAAGGTGGTGAGGGAAAGCAGAAGCATGTGTTGAGTTGAGGACGAGGTTGGTGACAGCAGCGGTTGAGAGGGGGAAATTCAAGGTATATAGGTGGGGTATTACAGTACAGCATCAGAAGGTATGGTAGGCTACGGGAGTGGAGATTATTGGCTGTAACCACTACCTTGGCGTTCACTGGACCACAGTGGGCATCGGTAAGGTATAACATCAGGTTTTGGGGGTATGGAGGAGCACTGAATGAACAGTTCAGTTTGGTAGGTCTCCATATGGTTTGCCAAGTAGTCCAAGGTACCTGTTGACTAGGCAGAGCCTGATGCTAATAGTGTTCAGTACAAGCTGTGTTCCCTATCATCACTGGCTGTTCATTAGACCCTAACTGCAACTGGCAAATGGTTAGGACAATGCTCACGTTGGGTGGAATAGTGTCAGTTTGATGGGTGGAAGTGCACCTTCCACATCTTCTGGATGGTAGGACATTAGAGCGCATTTCATTTGCTAAGATTTAATTATCCATTTGCAGTAGATGTATGCATGTTAAGTGCTGGTCAAAGGCAATTTGCTCAATGCCATTGGTCCTTGCAAATTGAACATTGACATCATAATTATGCAGAAGTTAGCAGCAATGACTTAAAAAGAGGTGAATGTTAGCCAAAAGCAAGCCATAACTTCTGACATGTTCAAGAACACTGTGGGAGGTAGAGATGATTGATTCATCACTTGCCATGTAAGTATTATAATGGACATGACTGAATGCAATTATAAGTTTCAAGGCTCATTTGGGCCTGGGATGCAAAGGGGTTGGACTGCAGCAGTCACTCTCTTTTTGACATAATGGTTTGGTCATTAGCTGGTGCAGCACCTTCATCAAGTTGCTGCATACGTTGCAACTGAAGCTGAATGAATGATGGAAACATGGTCCTCGTTATAGGGGCATTGCATGTCTCACTGTATGATGACTGTTCAGCTATCATCAGCAGGGTATGACATCACTTACTGTTCTCCTAGCTAAGTACCTGTTTGTTCCTTATGTTCCCAACATGGGTCATTGCCAGCCAGAACCCTGCCACTGGTAAGATGTTGGTCTGTGGCTGTCTTCCTAAGAAGGCAAAGGCAGATGTTGAAGGAACAGGGCCAACAGCAAGTCCATGAGCACCAGCAAGTCTCTGAGGAGGCCAAGGAGCACTCAGGTCAGGCAGCCATCACAGCTGAAAGCCCCCTCAGGATGTATGGAGTTTGCAGGAGGGCCAGAGCTTTTTGCAACCCCTTTCCCCAGCTACATTTCCTGGGGATGAGCCAGGCACAGTATGGATGTGGGCTCATATGTCCCCCGACACTGTGATGGAACTTTGCTGGATATTAGAGTGAACCTTAGGGCTCCAGGAATGGGAGGCCATTTCACTCTTACTCTGAACCTCTGCATAACTAGCTCCTTTAAGGGATTAACAGTTGACTTGAGTGTGATTTCTCAGTCATTCACAAATAGACTAAGACAGTGATCAATGTGCAAGAATTACACCAGTTCATTTTGTTTCCCCATGACGAGGTCAATGCTTTCGCCTGAGCCGTAGGATTTGGAAACATGGCTGGCTTCCCCTAGGTGCAGGGTGCTGTCATCTACCGACACGAGGCACTGAGAAGGCTGTATCACAACACTGAGGAATTCATCAAGTGAAAGAGGTTCAATTAATGTGCAGATGATCTCTAATCACTATTACCACATCCAGGAGGTGTGCGCCCACTAGCTGGCAGTAGCCATGACTCCTACATTCCTGAAGTGCTCTTTTGTACCTGCATGATTTAAGGGTCCAGCTGAGTTAGAAGGTTGCCTAGTGGGGGACAAGGGTCACCCATTGCAATCATGGCTATGAAACCATTACACAACCCCTGAAAGACATGTAGTGCAGTTATAATGTCACCTATGCTTCAACCAAGGCCATGGTGAAGCAGATGACAAGGCTGCTGAAGACGTGGTACTGCTACTTAGACAGGTCTGAGGGTGAGGGACCCTTCAGTATAGTCCAGACATATTGTGCTGCATCATCCTAGCATGTTGTACCCTAAACAATTGGAACAGGCAATAAGGAATTATACTGGCTGCTGAGGAACTGTGAAAGTGGAAGCAGTCTTGTGAGGAAGAGGACAAGGAAACGGGGAGGAGGAACCTGTCCTTGTGCTTGACAGAGCTCAGTCTAGAATGACAGGCCAAACAATACCTGATTGACATCTAGCTTCAGTAGATGAGAGTTGGGTACAACAGGCAATCTTGCACTGCAAAATAATTGTTGGTCATCATGCCAGTATCTGGTTTACACTATGGAGGTGAATTGCAGCCTCTATTTGTTTTGTTTGTTTGTGTTCACTTTTGCTGCCTGTAAATTAAAGTTCATCTTTGAAATTGTTTGAATTCTTGTCTGTGAAATGATGTTACCTTCCTGGACAATAACAAGATGTGGGTCGACAATGGGCGCTGGGTAATGGTGACTCAGAGAAGATGGTCAGACAGAGATTTCACTAAGGACAGGTATACTGTATGGCCTGGTGGTGAAATAGTGATGAAGGTGAGAGAACGGACTTGTATATGTGAGGGAGCATTAACTAAATTGATACGTGCTATGGCTTTATATCTGCTGTGCCATTTTGTTGCCAGTGAAGGACAATGCTGGAGGTCAATGCTTGACTGTAGCCTTTTAAAGATAGTATGGATGGCAGGGATGCTGGTTTTTTGGTGGATATCCAGCATGTGATGAGCTGTTCTTGGATTGGTGGGTGACAAAATGGGGTTAGAATTGGGTGAAAGGAGCCATATGGAATGGAGCATGTAGCTAATCAGGCAGGTTTGTTAAGATGTGGTGAAAGAGCTCACTAAACCTCATAGCAAAATCCTCCATGAAACTCACTGAAGCTGACACATAGCCAAAAAATTCATAGCATTCGTTTTTTTTTTGTTCTTTGCCCATATGACCTACATACACAAATGGCCTAGCATGTCTTGACGTAGACTTGTTTGCCTTCAAAGATTACATTCTTGAAAAGTCCTAGTTCACCGAAGAATGACCAGAATGAATGTACCAGCTTGTGGACATGTTGCATGTGTTCAGAACACCGTTGATGATCCATTTGAGATATTGCAGCTGGATATCATCAGGCATAACTTACTGAACCTGCTCTGTTCAAATGGGAATAAAACGTATGACGTCAATGTTGCAGACTGAAATCTTTGGTGTTGCAATGAGTTTGTTACTTTGTGGGTTCATAAGAATATACAGATCCATGTATTCAGGTAGATCAATAATAGGTGGTGCATCTGTTTCGATGGTGTAAGAAATTTCAGGTGGCTGTCCTGAGGAATTGTATTGACACATAAGATAGATACAGCCAATGTATGGGATGTCAAAAGAAGCAGTGACGATGTCACACAAGCCAGTTTTTATCTGTGTGTTGTTTCAGAAAAGCAAAGTAGTGGAATCAACTGATGATTGGAAATAGGTATTATCTCTTTAGTATAGAAAACACTGTTTATTGTTTTATACTGAATTTTGCCATGTATTAGTTTTCTTAGAGTGCAGCTGCCTTTTCTGCACCTTTTAACTCCCTTTTACTTAGTTTTATGCTGTCCTGGATGTTTTGTAAACTGCTCTTATTTTGAAAGACCGCCCAATAGCTCTGACTTCAATAATCATGAAGTGCTTTGAGAGGCTGCTTATGGTCCACATCAACTCCAGTCTCCCAAACTGCCTCGATCCCATATAGTTTGCCTACCGACATAACAGATCCACAGAGGATGCCATATCCTTAGCACTGCACTCATCCCTGGAACATCTGGACAACAAAGATACCTACATCAGACTCCTGCTCATTGACTACAGCTCTGCATTTAAAACCATTATCTCCTCCAGACTGATCTCAAAACTGTGACACCTTGGTTTCAGCACCGCCCTCTCCAATTGGATCCTTAGCTTTCTGACCCATTGGCTGCAATCAGTGAAGATAAGTAACTGCATCTCCTCCACAATAACACTCAACACTGGAGCCCCCCCCACCGCAAGGATGCGTCCTCAGCCCCCTACTGTACTCCCTGTACACATACAACTGTATTGCCAAATTCTGAACGAATGCCATCTACAAGTTTGCTGATGACACCACTGTAGTGGGATGGATATCTAACAACGACGAGGCAAAATACAGAAGGGAGATAGAGGGCTTGGTGACGTGGTGCAATGAAAACAATCTGCCTCTCAATGTCGGTAAAACTAAAGAACTGATCATCGACTTAGAAAAGAAAGGAGGAGAACGTGTCCCCAACCACATTAACAGAACTGAGGTTGAGAGATTGAAAAGCATCAAGGTCCCCAGAGTGATTATAACCGGCGACCTGCCCTGAACTTCCCACATAAATGCAACGTCAAGAAGATACAACATGCTTCTTCTTCCTCAGGTGGCTCAGGAAATTTGGCATGTTCAGAAGGTCCCTCACCAACTTCTACAGATGCACCACTGAAAGCATACTGTCCCGTTGCATAACGGCCTGGTATGGCAAGTACTCTGCCAGGACCGTAAGAAATTACATAAGGTGGCATGCACAGGCCAGACCATTATGGAAGCCAACCTTCCAACCATGGACAGTAGGAACTGCAGATGCTGGAGAATCTGAGATAACAAGGTGTAGAGCTGGATGAACACAGCAGGCCAAGCAGATCAGAGGAGCAGGAAGGCTGATGTTTCGGACCTAGACCCTTCTTCAGAAG
>NC_063347.1:55387715-55447228 GCF_021869965.1 Rhincodon typus | reverse complement strand
GTGTTCATCCAGCTCTACACCGTGTTATCTTAGATTCTCCAGCATCGACAGTTCCTACAATCTCATGCCTTCTTCTATGTTGTCAGGCATTATTACGTATCACATATTGATGCTGTTCTCGTGGCTTGATGACTTGATTGAAGCTATACTATTATAAAACATATTTAGCTGCCCATTCCAGCATAAGTCATAAAAAACATAAATGTCAAGGTAGAAGCTCATGGTTCTATTATGCTTGAATACAGGGGTCCTTTAATATAACTGTTAAAATGGAATATATTCAATTGCTACTTGCAATTCCTCAGGCAAGTTAATTCTTTATACTTAACTTAAACCAGACAAACTAATTTATCAGAAATGACATCAAAGGTCACACTGAATCACAAAAGGCAATTAGATAAATATCCAACTTCTACTGTTCAGAATTCCATAAAAGATGACTGCAATGTCACTCCTCACTTCAGCATTGCCTGAAGGCGTTACAGTTTGGAGGGTTTCACAGACTTGGAAGCTAACTTAACCTGGGACATATAGCTACCTTTTCAAATTACGTTGAGGTTTTTCTTTGAACAGCTGATAACACCTTGTAACAGATTTATGATCATAATAGTTTACTAGATGGTGACATGCACAGGATGCCCATTTCAGACCATTCAGCAAAATAAATGTTCCATGTTAATTAAAGTGACAAATTCAGTAACTCCTCAATGGTTCTGTCATTATGGATCTGCCATATAGACCAGACATTTGTTAGGTTCAATCACTGGGTTCATATTAAATTTACTGAGAACCACTATGTGGTCAATGGTTATAAAATTGTCCTCAGTACTTTGAAATTAGAAGGTAGTTGGCCAAAGTCCCTGATCCTCATCAGGCTTAATTGGGACTTCTGCTGCAAGTGTATATAGGTAGACACTGAATGGGTTGGGTTTGGCTGTATAGTCTTGTACAGTCAAGTAACATATCAATTCACACAGTCTGAATTCTTCCAAGGAGCATGAGCATGGCTGTAGGTAATTCCAAAATTCCTTGAAGCTGCAGCCCATCAAGAGACAATGGTTGAGGTCTTCTACTCTGGCGCAAGTCAACTTCCTTTCCTTATTCAAAGATACTAAGAACTGCCGATGCTGGAGTCTGAGATAACACAGTGTGGAGCTGGAAGAACACAGTGTGGAGTTGGAGGAACACAGCAGACCAGGCAGCATCAGAGGAGCAGGAAAGCTGATATTTCGGGTCGGGACTCTTCTTCAGAAATGGGGGAGGGGAAGGGGGCTCTAAAATAAATAGTTGGGGGGTGGTGTTGGCAGCTAGATAGTGGAGCGGGTAGGTGGGAGGGAAGATGGACAGGTCAAGGAGGTGGGGATGAAACTAGTAAAGGTGAGTGTAGGTATGGTGGGGTGGGGATTGGTCAGTGAGGTGGGAGGAGCAAATAGGTGGGACAGAAGACGAACAGGTCAATGAGGCGGGGATGGGGGAGGCAGGGGGGCTGGTCTTGGAATGAGGTCGTGGATGGGGAGATTTGGAAGCTAGTAAAGCCCAAATGGAGACCATTCCACGTCAAACAGATGTTCCAAAAAAACCTTCCACATCAAACGGATGTTCATCTGCACATCCACTAATGTGGTCTATTGTATCCGTTGTTCCTGACGTGGCCTCCTCTACATTGGTGAGACCAAGCGGAGGCTTGGAGACCGCTTTGTAGAGCACCTACGCTCGGTTCGTGACAAACGACACCTCCCAGTCGCGAACCACTTCAACTCCCCCTCCCACTCTCTGGATGACATGTCCATCCTGGGCCTCCTCCAGTGTCACAATGACGCCACCCGGAAGCTGGAGGAACAGCACCTCATGTTCCGCCTTGGAAGCCTACAGCCCAATGGTCTCAATGTGGACTTTACTAGCTTCAAAATCTCCCCACCCGCGACATCATCCCAAGACCAGTAACATCTCATCCCCGCCTCATTGACCTGTGTGTCTTCTCTCCCACTTATCCGCTCCTCCCACCTCACTGACCAATCCCCATCACTACCTACCTACACTCACCTTTACTAGCTTCATCCCTGCCTCCTTGACACGTTTGTCTTCTCTCCCACTTATCCGCTCCACTATCTACCTGCTATCACCGCCACCCCACTCTCTCTATGTATTTCAGAGCCCCGTTCCCCTCCCCCATTTCTGAAGAAGGGTCCTGACCCGAAACGTCAGCTTTCCTGCTCCTCTGATGCTGCCGGGCTTGCTGTGTTCCTCCAACGCCACACTGTGTTTTCTTTACTTATTGCTAGAACAAGAGGTATTGGAAGGAATTGAATACTTACAGAAAATTAAAGGGATAGCCTTCCAAACTCCAGCAGATACATGCCTATCCTGTCCAGCCTTTCCTCAAAAGACAACCTGCTCATTCCAGCTATTAGTCCAGTAAATTTTGTCTGAATTGCTTCCAATGCATTTACATCCTTCCTTAATTAAGGAAACCAATACTGTGCGCAGTACTCGAGATGCAGTCTTACCAATGCCTTGTACATCTGAAACATAGCCTCACAATTTTTGTATTCAATTCCCCTTGCAATAAATTATTCTATTAGCTTTCCTGATTACCTGTTACACTTACAAGAAGACCAGATCCCTCCGTATATCAGAGCTCCGCAATCTCACACCACTTGTAGTAATTATTCTTTCTTTATTGTTCCTTTCAAAATTGACAATTTCATATTTGCAATGTTATACTACATTTGACAGATCTTTACTCACTTGCTTACCCTATCAATATTTCTTCAAGGATTCTTTATTTCCTCTAACAACATACTTTCCTACCTATCTTTGTGTCATTAGTAAATTTAGCAACATTACCTTTAGTCCCTTCATGCAGTTCATTTATATAATTAGGCGATGGCCTAGTACAGTTAACGCTAGATTATTAATCCAGAAATTGAACTAATGCTCTGGGGACCTTAGTTCAAATCCTGCCACAGCAGATGGTGGAATTTGCATTCAATAAAAAAAATCTGGAATTAAGAATCTGATATGGACCATGAAAACCATTGTCGATTGTCAGAAAAACCCACCTGTCTCACTAATGTCTTTCAGGGAAGGAAATCTGCCATCCTTACTTGGTCTGGCATACATGCGACTCCAGATCCACAGCAGTGTGGCTGACTCTTAATTGCCCTCTGAAGTGGCCCAGCAAGCCAATCAGTTGTATCAATCACTATGAAATCTCAACAAAGAACTGAAACTGGATGGACCATCTAGCCTCGATCTAGGAAAAAACAGCCCTGTCAACCCTGCCGAGTCCTCCTTACTAACATCTGGGGGTTTTGGCCAAAATTGAGAGACCTGCCTCATTGACTAGTCAAGCAACAACCTGACATAGTCATACTCATGGAATCACACCTTTCAGCTTGGCAACATCTACAAGATGCACTGTAGAAATCCATCAATTATCTTTAGACTGCACATGCCAAACCCATGACCACTTCCACCTAGAAGAAAAAGTCAGCAGATACATGGGAACATTACCATCTGCAAGTTCCCCTCCAAGCCCCCACTCACCATCCTGACTTGGAAATACTGTAGCTGGGTCAAAATCCTGGAATTCCCTCTCTAAAGGCATTGTCGGTTAACCTACAGCACGTGGAGAGCAGCAGTTCAAGAAGGCAGCTCACCATCACCTTCTCAAGGACAACGAGGGATGGGCAATAAAATGCTGACCAGCTAGCAACACTCACAACCCAAGAGTGAATAAAAACGTAAGAGGTTGAGATCCTAGCTTTGATCCCAGTGACACAGGACAGCTTTCAATGACCCATTTATGATTGCTTTCTGTTTCCTGTTAGTAAGCCAATCTTCCATCCATACCAATATATTATCCCTATACCATGAGCTTTTAGTTTGGCAATAAGTTTGATGTGGATCGTTGTCAAATGCCTTTGGGAAATCTAAATACAGTACATCCACCATTTATCCACAGCACATTGCTTCTTCAAAGAACACTATTAAATTGGTTAAACATGATTTCTCTTAAACAACAAATCATGTCGACTATGCTGCCTGATTATCTTGAAATTTTCCAGATGCCCCGTTGTAACATTGTATTTTCCAATTTAACAGAACCTCCAAGAATCTAGAGAATCTTGGAATCTTAAAACTAATGCATCAACCATCCCATTGGCACTTCTTTTAAGATGTGAGGCTGAAGTTTGTAAGGATTCAGAGACCTGTCAGCCTGCAACTCCAACAACTTGTTCAATGCCACTTCACTGATGATTGTGATTTTTTTGAGTTCCTCCCTCCCGCCATTTCCTGATTTACAGCTATTTCTGGAATGTTACTTGCATCCTCTAAACTGAAGACCAATGCACAATACCTGAGATAGCAAGGTGTAGAGCTGGGTGAACACAGCAGGCCAAGCAGCATCAGAGGAGCAGGAAGGCTGACGTTTCCGGTCTAGACCCTTCTTCAGAAATGGGGGAGGGGAAGGGGGTTCTGAAATAAATAGGGACGGGGGGAGGCGGATAGAAGATGGATAGAGGAGAAGATAGGAGGAGAGGAGACAGACAGGTCAAAGAGGCGGGGATGGAGCCAGTAGAGGTGAGTGTAGGTGGGGCGGTAGGGAGGAGATAGGTCAGTCCAGGGAGGACGGACAGGTCAAGGGGGCGGGATGAGGTTAGTAGGTAGGAGATGGGGGTGGGGCTTGGGGTGGGAGGAGGGGATAGGTGGGAGGAAGAACAGGTTATGGAGGCGGGGACAAGCTGGGCTGGTTTTTCGGGATGCGGTAGGGGGAAGGGAGATTTTGAAGATTGTGAAGTCCACATTGATACCATTGGGCTGCAGGGTTCCCAAGCGGAATATGAGTTGCTGTTCCAGCAACCTTCGGGTAGCATCGTTGTGGCAGTGCAGGAGGCCCAGGATGGGCATGTCGTCTGAGGAATGGGAGGGGGCGTTGAAATGGTTCGCGACTGGGAGGTGCAGTTGTTTATTGCGAACTGAGCGTAGATGTTCTGCAAAGCGGTCCCCAAGCCTCCGCTTGGTTTCCCCGATGTAGAGGAGGCCACAACTGGAACAGCGGATGCAGTCTACCACATTAGCAGATGTGCACGTGAACATCTGCTTGATGTGGAAAGTCTTCTTGGGGCCTGGGATGGGGCTGAGGTGTAGCACTTCCTGCGGTTGCAGGGAAAAGTGCCGGGTGTGGTGGGGCTGGAGGGGAGTGTGAAGCGGACAAGGCAGTCCCGGAGAGAGTTGTCCCTCTGGAAAGCAGATAAGGGTGGGGAGGGAAAAATGGCTTTGGTGGTGGGGTCAGATTGCAGATGGCGGAAGTGTCAGAGGATGATGCGTTGGATCCGGAGTTTGGTGGGGTGGTACGTGAGGACGAGGGGGATTCTGTTTTGGTTGTTATTGCTGGGAGGGGGTGTGAGGGATGAGTTGCGGGAAATGCGGGAGATACGGTTGAGGGAGTTCTCGACCACTGAGGGGGGAAAGTTGCGGTGCTTGAAAAATGAGGACATCTGAGATGTACGGGAGTGGAATGCTTCATCCTGGGAGCAGATGTGGCGGAGGCGAAGGAATTGGGAATAGGGGATGGCATTTTTGCGGGAAGGTGGGTGGGAGGACGTGTAATATAGGTAGCTGTGGAAGTCGGTGGGCTTGAGATGGATATCGGTTTCTAGGTCGTTGCCAAAGAGGTCCAGGAAGGAGAGGTATTGAAGATGGTCCAGGTGAACTTAAGGTTGGGTTGGAAGGTGTTGGTGAAGTGGATGAACTGTTCGAGCTCCTTGTGGGAGCACGAGGCAGCACCGATACAGTCATCAATGTAATGGAGGAAGAGGTGGGGTTGAGGACCAGTGTAGGTACGAAAGAGGGATCGTTCCACATAACCTACGAAGAGGCAGGCATAGCTTGGGCCCATGCGGGTACCTATGGCCACCCCCTTTGTCTGTAGAAAATGGGAGGAATTGAAAGAGAAGTTGTTGAGGTTGAGGACGAGTTCGGCTAAGCAGATGAGGGTGTCAGTGGAGGGGGACTGGTCGGGCCTGCGGGACAGGAAGAAGCGGAGGGCCTTTAGGCCATCTGTGTGGGGAATGCAGGTGTATAGGGACTGGATGTCCATGGTAAAGATGAGGTGTTGGGGACCGGGGAATTGGAAGTTCTGGAGGAGGTGGAGGGCGTGGGTGGTGTCATGGACGTAGGTAGGGAGTTCCTGGACCAAGGGGGAGAAAATGGAGTCCAGATAGGTGGAGATAAGTTCGGTGGGGCAGGAGCAGGCGGAGACAAAGGGTCGACCAGGGTAGTCAGGTTTGTGGATTTTGGGAAGGAGATGGAAGTGGGTGGTGCGGGGTTGGGGAACGATGAGGTTGGAGGCTGTGGGTGGAAGGTCACCTGAGGTGATGAGGTTGTGGATGGTTTGGGAGATGATGGTTTGGTGGTCGGGGGTGGGTCATAATCAAGGGGACGGTAGAAGGAGGTGTCGGAGAGTTGGTGCCTGCACCATACTACAACTGCGCCTCCCTTGTCCGCGGGTTTTATGGTGAGGTTGGGATTGGAGCGGAGGGCTGCGAGCTTGGGGACCTCTTTGCAGAACACCTACGCTTGGTTCGCACTAAACAACTGCACCTCCCAGTCGCGCCACTTCCTATAGACAAAGGGGGTGGCCATGGGTACCCGCATGGGCCCAAGCTATGCCTGCCTCTTCGTAGGTTACGTGGAACAATCCCTCTTCCGTACCTACACTGGCCCTAAACCCCACCTCTTCCTCTGTTACATTGATGACTGTAATGGCGCTGCCTCGTGCTCCCACGAGGAGCTCGAACAGTTCATCCACTTCACCAACACCTTCCATCCCAACCTTAAGTTGACCTCGACCATCTCCAATACCTCTCGCTCCTTCCTGGACCTCTCTGTCTCCATCTCTGGCAACCACCTCGAAACCGATATCCATCTCAAGCCCACCGACTCCAACAGCTACCTAGAATACACCTCCTCCCACCCATCTTCCTGCAAAAATGCCATCCACCATTCCCAATTCCTTTGCCTCCGCTGCATCTGCTCCCAGGATGAGGCATTCCACTCCCGTACATCTCAGATATCCTCATTTTTCAAGGTCTGCAACTTCCCCCCCTCAGTGGTCGAGAACGCCCTCCACCGTGTCTCCCGCAACTCATCCCTCACACCCCCTCCCCGCAATAACAACCAAAACAGAATCCCCCTCGTCCTTATGTACCACCCCACCAAACTCCGGATCCAACACATCACCCTCCGACACTTCTGCCATCTGCAATCCGACCCCACCACCAAAGACGTTTTTCCCTCCCCACCCTTATCTGCTTTCCGGAGGGACCACTCTCTCCGGGACTCCCTTGTCCACTCCACACTCCCCTCCAGCCCCACCACACCCGGCACTTTTCCCTGCAACTGCAGGAAGTACTACACCTGCCCCTACACCTCCCCCCTCAGCCCCATCCCAGGCCCCAAGAAGACTTTCCACATCAAGCAGATGTTCACCTGCACATCTGCTAACGTGGTATACTGCATCCGCTGTACACGTTGTGGCCTCCTCTACATCGGGGAAACCAAGCGGAGGCTTGGGGACCGCTTTGCAGAACACCTACGCTCGGTTCGCAATAAACAACTGCACCTCCCAGTCGCGAACCATTTCAACGCCCCCTCCCATTCCTCAGACAACATGCCCATCCTGGGCCTCCTGCAGTGCCACAACGATGCTACCTGAAGGTTGCAGGAACAGCAATTCATATTCCGTTTGGGAACCCTGCAGCCCAGTGGTATCAATGTGGACTTCACAATCTTCAAAATCTCCCTTCCCCCTACCGCATCCCAAAACCTGCCCAGCTCGTCCCCGCCTCCTTAACCTGTCCTTCCTCCCACCTGTCCCCTCCTCCCACCTCAAGCCCCACCCCCATCTCCTACCTACTAACCTCATCCCGCCCCCTTGACCTGTCTGTCCTGCCTGGACGGACCCATCTCCTCCCTACCACCCCACCTACACTCACCTCTACGGGTTCCATCCCCGCCTCTTTGATCTGTCTGTCTCCTCTCCACCTATCTTCTCCTCTATCCATCTTCTATCCGCCTCCCCCTCTCTCCCTATTTATTTCAGAACCCCCTTCCCCTCCCCCATTTCTGAAGAAGGGTCTCGGCCTAAAACGTCAGCCTTCCTGCTCCTCTGATGCTGCTTGGCCTGCTGTGTTCATCCAGCTCTACACCTTGTTATCTCGGATTCTCCAGCATCTGCAGTTCCTGCTATCTCTAATGCACAATACCTGTTCAATTTAGTTGCCATCTCCATATTTTCCTTATTGATTCCCCAGATGTACTGTTTATAGAATCAACATTTACTGTAACTATCTGCTTTTTAAAATATCTACATAAACTCTCTTTATTGTTTTATATTCAATGGGAAAATCAATGCAGAAAGCAACAGTTGGAACAACTAGTTCACTGTCATGAGAAGCCACAACTACAGATGAGACAGGCACAGCACCCCAATCAATCAGAAGCACAAAATAGACATTGTTCAAATAAGATGCATGAAATGTCTAGCCAAGCTACACGGTCAGATAATGAACATAGTCAAAATATGTACTCAGCATGGTAAATATCAAGGAATGTATTGCACAGCCGTACCAACAGAAGCTTTTGCCATTATGCAGGTTATATTCTCTTGCCTTCACATTCTTACTATCTTAGTCTACATTAAAATATTTAAAATCTCCTGTTATAACTATAAATAGCTGACGTACCTCTGGTTTCCTTGCAAATTTTTTGCTTTATACCTGTTCTCACTATTTGATAGCCTACTAAATATTCTTAGTCATGTAACATTACCTTTATTATTTCCTAGTTCTAACCAAATGTGTTCTATCCTTGATCCTTCTAGGACCCCATTGGCAATTGGCATAGTCCTTCTGACAAAATGACAAACAACTCAGCACTAATTTAGTCATTGGAATTGGTTATGACAAGGACATACACAGCTTTACGAAATGCACTGCCTAATATTTGATGACTTGTGCCAAAGCTGGGAGAGCTATCACACAGGCTTCTCAAGTAACTGCCTGATATAGCCATACTCACAGAATTATATCTTTCAACCAACAAACCAGGCAATACCACCAACATTCTTGTCCTATTTTCCACTGGCAGGACACAGTGACCATTCATGGTGGCAATATAGTGGTACAACATTTGGAGGCAGGTGGCTGTAGGCACCTTCCACATTGATTCTAGATCCCATGAACTCTTATGGCATCAGGTTATGGAAATCACCTGCAAATTTACCATCTGCTGTCCTCTCTCAGCTGATGAATTAGTTCTCCCCTATGTTACTTACCACTTGGGAGAAGCAGTGAACATAGCAAGAACGCAGAATGTGGTGTGGATGGGGTAATCTTGATGTCTGCTACCAGTAACACCATTACTGACCAAATTCCACACAGACAGTTGCTCAAGGGTGGAATCGAACCTGGGTCCTTGGTGTTGCTCTTGTTCTTGTTCCTTTTATGAGCTGGAACAGGTTCACCCTACCTATGTACTCTATTCAAATCGGTTGTGCATGTTTGGAATTCTCTACTTAGTGCTGTGGATATTCTATTATTGAATATATTAAAGACTGGGATAGAAAGAGATTTCTTCTCACAAGGAATCAAGTAATATGGGGAGCAAGTGGAAAAGTGGAATTGAAGCCCCAGGTCAGCCATGATCATACTGAGTGGCACATGGGCTCAATTGGACTACATGGTTTAGTCCTGCTCCAATTTCTTTTGTCTTGTGTTCTTATTTTTCCCAGTGCAGTGGCATTGATCTAACCATCTTCAATTGCTTCTTCACTCAACTTCTCTGCATCATAAGATTATAAGTAGAAATGTTCACTGGTGATTGTGTTCCATATGTAATTCTTCGAGATAATGGTGTCCATGTACATCAAGACATGGAAAACATGCAGACATTAACTGGTTAGTAATAAATATCATTTATATCCGGCAAACAGAAGGCAACAATTAAATTCAATAAGACAGTTTAACTACCTCCATTTGACATTTAACTGCAGTACTATTAATGAATTCCCCAACAAACTGGAATTCCACTGGCCAGGAATTGGATATTCTGTGATGACTGACTCACATTTTGACTACTCAATGTCTTTTTAGCTTAAATGGTATGAAACAGGATAATGATGTAAATCCTGCCTGGATAAGTGAAACTCCAGCAAGACTCAAGAAACTTGACATCATCCAGGACAAAACACCTTGCTTTACTGGTACCTCATTCAACACTTTCAACATTCATTAGCTCCACACAGTGCACTAGGACAGCAATGCTACATCTACATGATGCACTGTGCTAACTCTTCAAAGATTGTTCAACACATCGCCGAAAACTGCAACCACTGACACCTAGATGTAGAAGGGTGGTAGATGTATTGGAACACCACCAACTTTAAGCCACTCACATCCTGCCAATCATTCATCATTGCTGGGTCAAAAATCACAAAGATCCCCACTAGCAGCACAATGAGCCCTATTTGAAGCTAGAAGAATTCATTCCGAACGGTTTGGAAGCAGGCCCCCACAACAGAAAACAAGTGAAAGATTTACTGTGATCACACTCTGGGTGCAGATCCGTCTGCTGTTCCTGAGATGCCATGATTGAATCTCAGGCAATATGCAGTCTCAAACACTCAGTGATTGGCTGCTTTTTTTCCCCTTTATTCATTCACGGGATGAGGGCATCGATGGCTTGGCAGCATTTATTGCCCATCCCTAATTGCCCAGAGGACAGTTAAGAGTCAACCACATTGCTGCGGGTCTGGAGTCACATGTAGGCCAGACCAGGTAAAGATGGCAGCTTCCTTCCCTGAAGGACATTAGTGAGCCGGAAGGGTTTTTCTGACAATCGACAATGGATTCGCGATCATCATTAGATTGTTAATTCCATTGGCTTAAGCCAATGATTAATTAGTGACAACTTCACTGTTATAATTCAGTGTATTTTCTTAATACTAAATGGTTCAACTTGCTTAATGAGTTCAATTATTGATGAGAAGTGTGAACTGATGAGCAATTATAGTTACAATAGAGTTACTACAACAACATTTTTCACCTTCAACAACTTACAAAACTTAAGAGTGGATATTTTTTGAAAGCCAATTGGAAGTTATGAAGGATGCTTATTAAAAGGTGGCTGCAGTCTAAATACGAAATCTCATATGGAAGTGCAGTGAAAAATAATAGCATTTTTACTGATTGAGAACATATGTCTGGGGCAGAAGCCTCAAAGTATGACTTTCTTATATAGGCCAAGAGTATAAACAAGATGCAGAGATTTACCATAATTTGTGCTGGCTGCTGTGTACTTGTTGCTGGATTTGCGAATTATATTTTCATGGATTTGATACCATTCATTTTCATTATTGCACCTGTTCAAAAAAGAAGGAAAATAAGAAATGTTAGAAATCATTTCTTAGTATATGATTGGGAAGTCAAAAGTCCAATGCAACTTTTCACTCAAACACAAAAACCAACATTAACTGATTTCTCATTGTAATGTATGATGAACCTAGTAACAGTGAACTGGAGCAAGGTATTTACGGTCACATGCTCAGTCAAAAATTTAAGAGCTACAAGACGCATGAAAGATCACCTTGTTTTATTGAAAACAAATTGAAATATTATTTATATAATAAATTACATTGTTTGAGCACATAATACAGTGAATAGATTCATAGAGTTATACAACATGGAAACAGACCTTTCGATCCATGCCGGCCGTAATTCCAAACTAAACTAGTCCCACCTGCCTGCACTTGGCCCATATCCCTCCAAACATTTCTTATTCATGTACTTATCCAAATGTCTTTTAAACATTGTAACTGTATCCGCATCCACCACTTCCTCAGGAAGTTCATTCCACACACAAACCACTCGCTGTGTAAAAAAAAAAAAATTGCCCCTCATTTCTTTTTTAAAATTTTCTCTATACCACCAATTCTGGTGTCATCTGCAAACTTACTAACTATGCCTTCTATATTCTCATCTAAATCATTTTAAAATATGACAAACAAAAGTGGATCCAGCACCAAACCCTGTGAAACCACTGGTAACAGGCCTCCAGTCTGAAAAATAACCACCCACCATCATCCCAGGATGAGGCATTCCACTCCCGTACATCTCAGTTGTCCTCGTTTTTCAAGGACCGTAACTTCCCCTCCTCGGTGGTCGAGAACGCCCTCAACCGTGTCTCCCACATCTCCCGCACCTCATCCCTCACACCCCGTCCACGCAATAAAAACCAAAAAAGAATCCCCCTCGTCCTCACGTACCACCCCACCAACCTCCGGATCCAACGCATCATCCTCCGACACTTCCGCCATCTGCAATCCGACCCCACCACCAAAGACATCTTTCCCTCCCCGCCTTTATCTGCTTTCCGGAGGGACAACTCTCTCCGTGACTCCCTTGTCCGCTCCACACTCCCCTCCAGCTCCACCACACCCGGCACTTTTCCCTGCAACCGCAGGAAGTGCTACACCTGCCCCCATACCTCCTCCCTCACCCCCATCCCAGGCCCCAAGAAGACTTTCCACATCAAGCAGATGTTCACCTGCACATCTGCCAATGTGGTATACTGCATCCGGTGTGGCTTCCTCTACATCGGGGAAACCAAGCGGAGACTCGGGGACCGCTTTGCAGAACACCTACGCTCGGTTCGCAACAAACAACTGCACCTCCCAGTCGCGAACCATTTCAACTCCCCCTCCCATTCCTCAGACGACATGTCCATCCTGGGCCTCCTGCAGTGCCACAACGATGCCACCCGAAGGTTGCAGGAACAGCAACTCATATTCCGCTTGGGAACCCTGCAGCCCAATGGTATCAATGTGGATTTCACAAGTTTCAAAATCTCCCCTCCCCCCACCGCATCCCAAAACCAGTCCAACTCGTCCCTGCCTCCCTAACCTGTTCTTCCTCCCACCTATCCCCTCCTCCCACCTCAAGCCGCACCTCCATCTCCTACCGACCAACCTCATCCCGCCCCCTTGACCTGTCCGTCCTCCCTGGACTGACCTATCCCCTTCCTAACTCCCTACCTACACTCACCTTTCCTGGCTCCATCCCCGCCTCTTCGACCTGTTTGTTTCCTCTCCACCTATCCTCTCCTCTATCCCTCTTCTATCCGCCTCCCACTCTCTCCCTATTTATTTCAAAACCCCCTTCCCCTCCCCCTTTTCTGATGAAGGGTCTAGGCCCGAAACGTCAGCCTCTCTGCTCCTATGATGCTGCTTGGCCTGCTGTGTTCATCCAGCTCTGCACCTTGTTGACCCACCATCATTCTCTGTCTCCTGCCATTAACTAATTTTGTATCCAATTGGCAAGCTTAAAATGAATCCCATGTGATCTAACTTTACTAATTAGTCCACCATGCGGAACATTGTCAAAGGCTTTACTAAAGTCCAAGTAAACAATTGAAGCAAACTTCTTTTCCCCTATAATCAGATCCTCTTGTGATAAAGGCAGACATATTATTTGCTCTTCGAATTGCTTATGGCATGTGCTTGCTAGCTTTTAGTGACTTATCATCAAGAACACATAGGTTCTGTTTCGATATTAACACTTTTTTATTTCTCACAACTTTAGAAATACTCTGCACCTTTGTTCATCCTATCAAAGTGGATAACCCCACACATATGCACATTACATTTCATCTGCCATACTCTTGCCTGACTTAGCCTGTCTAAATTCCTTGAAGTCTGTTTGCATCCTCTTATTCCTACCAAGTTTTGTATCATCTGCAAGCTTGAAAATATTACAATTGGCTTTAATATTGGTATTAATCATTGATACAGATTGTGAACAGCTAAGGGCTGATCTTTGTGGTATTCATTGCTCACTACTTAAAAAAAAACTTAAAATGATCTGTTTATTGATATTCTCTACTTTCTGTCTGTTAATCCAATCCTCAATCCATGTTGCTCCCCAGTGCCATTTACTTTAATTTGCTTTACTAATCTACAGTGTGTGACTTTGTCAAAAGCCTTCTCAAAATCCAAACACACCATATCCAATAGCTCCCCCTCGTTGATTCTGTTGCTGACATCCTCAAAAAATTCTCAGGTTTGTCAAACACAATTTCCCCTTCATATATCCATATTGACTCTGTCCAATCAGATAATTATTTTCCAAATGTCCAGAAATCACATTCTTTGCATTAGATTTTTGTATTTTTCATATAACCAACATCAGGATAACAAGCATGTAGTTCCTGTTTCCTTTCTCCCTCCTCTCTGAAATAGTGGAATTACACTTGCAACCTTCTAATCTGCAGGCTGTTGCAGAATTAATAGAATTTTGAAAAGTAATCACCAATACATCCACTACCTCTGTAGCCATAAATTTCAACACTCTAGGGTAAAGGTAATTGTCTCCCAGAGAACTGTCAAGTTTCAGTTCCATTAACTTCCCAATACATTTTTTCACTAATACTTATTCCATTTACTTTCACACTATCACTGGACTTTTGGATCTTAATTATTTTAGGGTGAATTCTTGTCTTTTCCACTGTGAAGACAGGCGATCATTATAGAAATGCAAAGGAATATTGATTGTAGTTATATTTACGATTGTTCCTTATAGTTATTGAAAGCTGTGCCTGAAGTGAATGCAATCATCAGATGTTTCTATGATCTAAAAATTAGAGCTAATAAATATCTCTTTGGGAATTATAAGTCAAGTTGTCACTTCGTTTTGTTTAAGAAAGGATGTAATGTGTTGTAGACGTAGCTCAGAGGAGGTTTATTAGATTAATACCTAAAATGAGAAGGTTGATGCGAGGCTTGTAACTGTTTGAGTTCAGAAGAACATATTAAATCCTGAAAGATCTTGACAGTGCCCATGCAGACAGAATGTTTCCTCTTTTTAGGGGTCACTCATTTAAAACAGACGTGAGGCCAAATTTTTTCACTTAGAGGGCTGTCGGTGAGTTTTTCGAACTCTCAGGCTGACCATAGTGTGGACTGTTATGGATTTTCAACAGAGAAAGAGTAAAGATCGTTGAATGCTGCAGGAATGCAGCTTTGAGTGCTTGCTACTTTGTGAAGCCATATCTGGCAGACCCACTCGGTCTGCTGCGAGATATCTAATGAAGCAGATGCTGTGACAAAGGAGGTAACATCTGATGTTTTGCGCAGGGTGATGCCAGAGAATCACAGCTGGCTGCGGAGATTGAAGAGCCACCATCACAGGAATCATGCATGCTCTCCCCAATGCAGGTGCACATACCTCAACGGGTCTCAGACAACTTAGTATGCGTTGTGAGCAGAAACAGGTAATAAAGGTGTAGCAAACTGTTGGCAGTCCCCAGTGGAGAACAGAACATAGAACATAGAACATAGAACATTACAGCGCAGTACAGGCCCTTCGGCCCTCGACGTTGCGCCGACCTGTGAAACCAATCTGAAGCCCATCTAACTTAAACTATTCCATTATCATCCATATGTTTATCCAATGACCATTTAAATGCCCTTAAAGTGGGCGAGTCTACTATTTTTGCAGGCAGGGCATTCCACGCCCTTACTACTCTCTGAGTAAAGAATAGAGGAGCACTCCAGCCAAGCTGTGTCCACTGAATTGATGCAAGAACAGCACATTGGTATGAATGGATTGTACCATGCATCCTGTAACTTGACCAATCTGTTGCAGTATTGGTACATGAATAATGCACACCCAATCAGGTATTCACCTACACCTGTATGCAGGTGAACCTGAAAGGATAATATCAATAGTGCCACTGTTTTTTGAAGCCAGCCCTTCACCCTTTTAGTTGAGGCATGTAATAAGCCTCATGCTCCCCTTACACCCAATGAATAAGACTGCCCTTGCACAAATGCAGCTGGCGCAGCATATTGTGATGCCGTCCAATATAATGCAACTGTGAGGAAGGGTGTCACAGAGAGTTTAGAATTTGGGACACTATCTAGAACAATACGTCTGCACAAGCCACAAAGGGCGTAGTCGACAGTTCTTGCAAAAAGGACAGAAAAGTGACAGTAGTATCACATTAGGTCTCACATGATTGCAAATTATATTATTTTGATTAAATGAATAAAATAAATCCAATTTAAAGTAGACGAGACCAAATTAATCATGTAAGAGTCCGTTAAAAAGGGACAAAAAAGACAGAATCTCCAAAATGATTCAATTTAAATTAAAATGGCATTTTTGCAGTGTTAGAATGCACTCTAACCTCCATAGGTCTGCAGATTATAATGCTTTTGTTCAATACAAACACTTTATTGTGATTAGAAGGACTATAGTTAATACCACACATGTGGTATGTACTTTGCTTTGGAAAATTGTGATTTTATCAGTATGCCCTGTCTGTGTATAAAGTCTGAAAGTATCATGTGGTAAAGTGACATTCTGCAACACGAGAGCTCCATCCATGAGAATTGGATGCTGTATCGGACTCTGAGGGGCTACAACCTGAATGTTTAGCTTAGCTGCTTCCAGTGAAAGATCTGCATTTCTCAGGAATCAGGGTGTCCCAGACTTCCCTGCCATCCCAATTCACCTGTTAACAGACAAAGCTGAACTTGGTACAGAGCCAGATGATTCGCTTCAAATTTCTTACCCTCTCACTAGACAATGCTCTCTTCCCCATGGACCTCCTCTGGGTTCACTCCACGCTAGATAATTGTGAAATGCAGAGCACAGGAGACCACAATGTTGTGGAAACAATTGACGGGCCAAACTGCAGGGCACTCCGATTAGTCAAGGCACTAGAACCTCACCTTAGGGGAATGAAGACCCTTGTGCTGAGCTAGCATTAGTTGCACTGCTGCTGTGCCTCCGTTGTGGGATTTTTCACTGGCGTCAGCCGTAATTTTTTCACTGACATTCCTTGTTAACAAGGAACTATCCCAAGGAGAACTATGCGCTGGAAAGAAGAGCTCGGGCACCTGACACTGCCTCAGGATGAAAGATTCATGACAGATGCCAGGAAACCTATTGTATACTAGAAAGAACTGCTTACAATGCTGCTACTCAGACCATAACTGTCATCCCTATCCACAAAGGTGCTGACTATTCCACTACATTATTTGATCCTCATCAATGCTCCAGCCTAATTTGGAGTAGGTAGCACCCGACCACAATTGCAGATTCTTGAGATTCAGAAATAATCTGTTACCTATTGTGACTGCAACTAAGCATTCTAAATACCCTCTCAATTTCAGCAATTCAACATGACAACACAATTTCTTCAGGGGTAAGTCTGCAGCTACCAATGTGTTCCTCTTTGCCCTATTTCCCCTTTTTAAACTTAACAGTAAATGTCTGATGCTTTATTGAAAGGCCTCCCACTATGCAACTGCCTTTTCTGTTTGGATGAGTTCCTGAGAAAGTGTGGAGGACTGTGCATTGTTACGTTGCAGATGGGAAGAAATAAACATGACTGGATAAATAATGAGCTTAACTGATTTCTTCCTGCTTTCTGATGGGCTTACCTCCTTCCTAAAATGCTGCTGCTAGAAATTCTGAGGTACAACCCAACCCAGTAGATCTGCTGTCCTCACCCAGAATATCTATGAATGGAGGAGGCTCCTAACTCGTCTGCAATATAGATCAACACTGATAATATGAGCATTTGTAGACTAGGTAAATCCTACTAAATGAGGAGACAAAGTGAGAGGAGAGAAAGTTAACATCAAAAAAGTTGCCTTGCAAGCGGTTATTTACATGAAAATATAATATCCAACTTCAGAAAGATTCCATTCTGGGGGAACAGGGTTTGTTATTGTCAGTTATAATCCATATCTCACCAACCCTCTTGACAGCTCAAATGACAGATTACATCTTTCAACCTACTCAATGCATTGACGTGCTATATAGTGGCTGCATAACAAGCATCTTCCACAAAGGTTTTTAGGAACAGGAGGCCTTGTAATGCCTGTGTAAAAATCTTCATGCCAAATTTGACTTGAAGAGTCCATGCCTTGGAAATTCATAAATTCTTCAGTGCTTGTCATTATGTAACTCAGAAATAAGAGCTAATTGGCATAATGTCTCTGCCTACAATAAACCCCATCTAAGCTTAAAAATAGCTCCTTTGATACTGTGATCACACTGTGATATGATTTCACATCATTTATAACAAATAATAGCATCTCCATTCCTCTAAAGAAACAAACACAAAAAAATCAGGAAGCAACTAGTACATTCTAACCAGTATTACCTTGCCTTTATAAAAGTTTTTTGGCTTATTTTATCCTGAACTGCTATGGACAGTAGTTAGCATCCAGTTCAACTAACACCTGCAGCTTCCCAATACATCATCCAAGTAGCTATCCTTCACTCGTGAACCATCCAGTGAGTGGTGGTGGGTTGTTTAAGAGAGATATTGATAGGCTAAATAAATGGGCAAAAAGTTGACAAATGGAGTATAATGCGGGAAAATGCAAAGTCATTTTGGAAGAGAGAACAAAAGAACAGAATCCTATCTAAAAGGAGAAAAGCTGCAGAAAGCTGCATCACTAAGGGACTTGAGGACTCTCGTGCACAAAGCACAGAATGCTAGCAGACAGATGCAGCAAGTAATCAAAAAGGTTAATGGAATGTATGAACAAAAACAGAAATTGCTGGTGAAACTCAGCAGAACTGGCAGCATCTGGGGGAAGAAAGCCCCAGAAACGAAGAGTCACTGGATTTGAAATGTTAACTCTGCTTTCTTCCCCCAGATGCTGCCAGACCTGCTGAGTTGTGCCAGCAATTTCTGTTTTTGTTTCAGATCTCCAGCCTCTGTAGCTCTTTGTTTTATTATAATGCAATGTTGGCCCTTATTTCAAGTGAGGTGGTGTATAGAAGTGGGGAAGTCTTACTGTAAGGTGCTGGTGAGAGCACATTTGGAGCACTGTGAACAGTTTTGGTCCCCTTTTTTAAGGAAAGATATCATTTCATTGGAGACAGTTCAGAGAAGGTTCACTAGGATGATCCCTGGTATGGACAGATTGTCTTCTGAGCGAGGTTAAACAAGTTGGCACTTTAGACATTGAAACATATGATTCTTAAGGAGTCTGATGGGGTAAATGCTGAGAGGATGTTTTGCCTCATGATAAGAGTCTAGGACCAGAGGGCATAGTTCAGAATAAAGGGGGAATCAATTTAAGACTGAAATAAAGAGGGCTTTCTTCTCTCAGAGGGTTGAGTCTTTGGAACTCTTTGCCACAGAGAGCTGAAGGGACAGAATCCGTGTGTACATTTAAGGCTGAGATAAATAGATTCTTGATCAGCAGGGACATCAAAGGTTATAGGGCAAGAACAGGAAAGTGGATGTGAGAAAATTTGGATCAGCCATGATCTTATTGAATAGTGTAGCAGGCTTGAGGGGCCAAAAGGCTTACTCTGATTTCTAAGAGTCTTATCAAAACTAGATTTCAACATAATGCAATGAAAAGAAATGAAGCAAATGTCAAAGAAGAAGCAGAGCAATGAAACAAGTAGCCTCAGTCGAGAAAATATGGGACCATAAAGAAAAGTCAAACTTACATTTCCAAGATGGTGCAGTGATTAGGATAGGTAGCAGATAGAAATCAAAATTATAATTATGCTCAAATATGGGGCTGAGTGACGCAGATGGAGATGCATCTTTGAATTACATTTTAATCAGGGAGATGCACAGAGATTGAAAATCATTTGTCAGTGAATATTTAATCATACAGAGCTGAAAGACATCTGTTGCCAAGTGAAGCGGGTTCAAGATAGTTTCGTTAATTACTGCTTACACACGATATCTCCAAGAACCTTCTTAGCCAATACAACCCTTTAATAAAAGCACATCTATCCAGCACCAACTCCCAATGAATACTGAGTTTCTGGGCATTCCAGACAGTCAAGGAACGTGACAGCTAATGTCTGTAAATATAAAGATAACTGAGGTTATAGACTTGTTCGCCAAGCCAGCGTGTTTGAATCATAGAATCCCTAAAGAATGGAAATAGGCCATTCGGCCCAAAAAGTCCACACTGCCCCTCCGAAGAGCATCCCACCCAGACCCATTCCCCTACCCCTGTATTTCCCATGTCTAACCCACCTAACTTAAACATCCCCGGGCACTATGGGTAACTTAGCATGGCCAATCCACCCAGCCTGCACATCTTTGGACTGTGGGAGGAAACCGGAGCACCCGGAGGAAACCCATGCAGACACGGGGAGAATGTGCAAACTCCACACAGAAAGTCACCCGAGGACTTGTTGGAGTTGAACCTGGACCCCTGGCGCTGTGAGGCAGCGGTGCTAACCACTGAGCCACCGTGCTGCCAGACGTGTCGTCACCCTGCTAGGTAACATAGTCAGTGCGCCTCCGGTGAAGCGTTAGTGTTCTATCTCGCTTGTTATTTATATGCCTTGGTTTGCTGGGGTGGTTGGCATTACTTCTGGTTCTGTTTTTCAGTGGTTTATTTACCGGGTCCAGTTCAATGTGTTTGTTGATGGAGTTCCAGTTGGAATGCTAGGCCTCCAAGAATTCCCTGGCATGTCACTGTTTGGCTCGTGTTATTATGGATGCATTGTCCCAGTCGAATTTGTGTCCTTCTTTGTCCATGTGTATTGAGACCAGTCAGAATTGTCGTGTCTCTTGATGGCCAGTTGGTGTTCGTGCATCCTTACTGTCAGTTTTCTTCCAGTTTGGCCTATGTACTGTTTTTGACAGTCCTTGTATGGTATTTTAAAAATTCTATGTTACAAAGTCCTATGCAAGGTCTGTGAAAAACATGTTTGTATCTTTTTTTTTTAATACATGCTTGGGATGTACAGGTCACTGGCAAAGCTAAGCATTTCTTATATGTCCCTAAATGCCCTTAGGTTCATCATCACCTTTTTGAACCACTGCAGTCAATCTAATGGTCATCCTAAAAGAACATTAGACAGTGAAATGTGTTTTTATGACAATCAATTAGAATTTCATGTTAACCATTAGTCAGACTAACTGTTAATTCTAAATATTTTATGATTATTTCAATTAAAGTTCCACCAGCTACCACAATGGGCAGTCCCAAAAGCACTAGACATACTTCTGGATTACCACTTCGACGACATTTTGACCATTACCACTATATGACTATCAGCCTTGCATAGCCAGTCATATAAATAGAATGTGAACTTAATTTTCTTGCAGTAAAGGCTATGAAATGAGAGCAATGGAAATATGGCTATTGCAGTGATTTACCTCCTTACTCAACGATAGTTGTGGTTCACTGAAAGCACACTCATCTCTGAAATAGTAGAATGTACGTTCAAGATCCACTGTGGAGATTGAATGCAAAATCCTAGATGACACAGCAGTATTGAGGGTGTGCTACAGGTTGGAAGTGCCATATTCAGATAATATTCAAACCAAAGGCCCAGCCTAATCTGTCAGGTGAATCTAAAAGATCCCACGGCATGTTGCTATGAAGAGTAGAACTCTCTTTGGCGTCCTAGCTAAAATCTATCCCTCAACCAAAATAATGAGAAAATTACCTTCTCATCACATGGCTTTCCCCTGGGAACTTGGTGTGCCTAGACTGATTTCTGTGTTTTTCTATTAGAACAGTGATCAAACATTAAGAGAACTGAACTGGTTATAAAGTACCTTAAGATATGACGCCATAAGGGTGCTATAAAGTACGAAGACCAACTTACTTTCTTTTATAAGAGCAAACTACTGCAGATGCTGGAGTCTGAACGGAAAACAAAAAATTCCGGAGATCACAGCAGGTCAGGCAGCATCCATGGACAGGTTGCAAACTTGCTTTCTCTCGATGGATGTGGCCTGACCCCTGTGATCTCCAGCACTTTTTGTTTTCAGTTGCTTTCTTTTATTGTTTCTTCATCTTTCCTTAGCTCATCTGCTGCTGAAAATTTCATCCATGCTTCTGTTACCTCCAGACCTGGAAATTCCAATGCTTTTTGCCAGACTCCCATCTTCCAATCATCATCTCTGCGCTCACTGGCTTATACTGGCTCCCAGTCAAACAAGATCTTGAATTTAATATTCCAATCATTGTATTGAATACAATGCTCCTACCCTTCCCTATCATGATAACTAGCTTCAGTCTTATAACTCTGGGAGTTGATATGATCCTAGCTGATGTTATACTTGGACATGTCGCATCTGAAATATGGCTTGATAGATATATTTTCTTTTTTTTGCTTTCATCAAGGTGGTCTTCACTGATACATAAGCACTCAATGTTGTAGATTTGGTTTTAACAATAAAACAGTAGTTTATTATGAAGAAAAAATGAAGACAAAGTAAAATAAAATATTTATCTATAACACATGTTGTAAAATTTTTAAACTCAGTAAAAATATAATCTATTATCCCAACAGCATCCCATTCCAGCACTCAAACACCTTCTCTATCCCACATAGGGTTGCCTAAGCTGTGGCTTCAATTGCCGGTCTTAAGAATCTGACAGCCTCTTCCTTGATTCATCATTTAACTGAGCTTAAGCTTTATCAACTTCAAATAACCCCTCCAGGGTTTTGATCAAATATTCCTGGTTTGGAATCTTCAATATAAACTCCTCGCATTGAAGTAATCTATTTTTTAACAATTCTAAACTATCTTTTATTTTCTCAGGAGCAACTGCTATGCACATCCAGCTTCAGCTAAGAACCCTGCAGAAATGCCCAAACTGAAACTAAAAAACCAACCCAAAAACAGAAATTGTTGGAAAAACTCTGTAGGCAGGAACTGTGGAAAGAAAGCAGAGTTAATGTTTCAGGTACAGTGACTCTTCTCCAGAATCTACCATCTGAAAGCTTAATGCACTATTCTGTTTATTTTATTTGCTCATAAACTTGCCCCATGAAAACAAATTCCCATTAGCCTCTCAAACTATATCTCTCAAACTGAACAAAATCACCAGGACTACAGAAATGTTTTCAAGTTAATCGTGAAACCCCTTCAGACATTCAGAAAAACAACATGCCACTAGTTCAAATTTAAAAATCCAAACCCAAAAATAAATGACACTAAATATATACTGGATAAATCACACATTTTACACCGCAGAGTATACTGTATTCTTTCAATATACTCTTTTAATATGATAAACACCCGCTATTTCCATCACTTCATCATTGGCAGACAGACTTTCCATTACCTTGATATTAACCTCTGAAATTCCCTCCCTAAATGTTTCTATCTCTTGCTCTCTCTCTCTCTCTCTCTCCTAATCACAAAATCACAGAATTGTTACAGAATGGAAGGAGGTAACTTGGCCCTCTGAAGGAGCAATTCATCTGGTGCCAATTCTTGCTTTTTTCTACAACCATCTTCAGATAATGGTCCAATTCCTTTTTGAAAGCTTGAATTGTCTCTGCCTTCACCACAGTCTCTGGCTGTACAATCCACAATTGCTCAGTGTAAAAGATTTTCCTCTCTTGACCATTTTGTAAAACCAACTACTCTAGGTCTTCATTCTCTAGTTCTTCCAGCAATGGGAATAGCTCTCCCTGTTTTCTCCTTTCAGACCCTTAGTTTTGAACATCCTTATCAAATTCTTCTCAACCTTCTCTTCCCCAAGGAGAAGAGCCCCAGCTTCTTCAATCTTTCCATGTAACTGAAGTACATCATCCTTGGAGTTTTCTCGTGAATCTTCTCTGCACCCTCTCTAATATCTTCACGTCATTAAGTGTGGTTTCCAGAGCTGGATATAATCCTCTAGTTGAATCCAAACCAATGTTTAATACAGATTTAACACAACTTTCTTGAATCTATACTTTATGCTCCCATTGATAAAGTCGAGAAATGCTTATGCTTTATGAACTGTTTTCTCAAATTGCCTTGCTACCTTCAATGAGACATGCATGTATTCACCCAAGTACCTTTGCTTTTGCACCCTTTTTAGAATTGTACCTTTTAGTTTATATTGTCCCTCTAGATCCCTCCTATCAAAATTAATCATTTCACATTTTTCCTGTGTTAAATTTCGTCAGACAATTGTCCACCCCTTCCACTGGGACTGAGAGGAGTGTGCAGAAAGTCAACATCACTGTGAAGTAGACTGGGAGAGAAGAGCTTTGTGAGAAGGGCAGTTGTGGTGGGAGATAAAATCCAGGGATAAAAAGCAGAATATTTGCAGAAGAGTACAGCAGAAATTCGAATCAGAATAGGTAATTCTTTATTATCTGCATGCAACATTTGTAATAAGATAGCCGAGTTAATGACATATATGGAAATAAATGAATATTGCTCCATTGCTATTACAATGATGTAGTTGCAGGGTGACCAAAACTGGGGACGCAATAGTCAAGGTATTCGACATTCTGGAAATGGAAAATAGGCAAAAAGGAAAAGAAGGAAGGATAGCATTGTTGATAAATTAAGCTATCAGTGCAGTGGTGAATAGTGATATGGTTGGAATAATCATGGTGTGGAATCAGTCTGGGAGGAAATAAAGAATAGCAAAGGAAGGAAAAGAGCCCAAAGATTTTCCTCACAGTAGGACAAATTATAAATCATGAAATAATGGATGTGTGTAAAAAGAGCACTAAGATTGTCATGGGTGATTTTAATCTGCATATTGACAGGACAAATCAGCAAGGGTAACATGGAAGACTTTTCTAGGATGTACTAGGGATTATTTCTAAGAGCAGTACATTGTACACTCTGCTCAGGAACAGACTTTTTTTTAAATTGAGCAACGTGTAATGAGATAGGATTAGTAAGAAATACCATAGTTAAGGATCCTCTAGGAGTTAGAGATTACAACAATGCAGAATTTCAAATTCACCTTTGGGGAGAGCAAGTTGGATATCAAATGAGTGTCCTCAATTTAAATAAGAGCAATTACAGAGGTTTGAAGAAAGAGATGTCTAATACAGACTGGGAAAGTAGACTAAGGGAAAGGTCAGTAGATAAATAGTGGCTGACACTTAGCAGATATTTCAAAATGCATAACAAAAGTTTATTCTGGTCAAAAAGAAGGACTTGATAAGAAGGATGAATCACCCATGATTAACAAATGCACTCAAGGAACATATCCAATCAAAAACTAAGATATACAAAGTAGCAAAAACCAATGGTGGACCAGAGAATATGAAGCTTTTAGGAAATAATAACAGAAGACTAGAAAGCCAAAGAGAGGGGAGAAAATTGCTTATGCAAGTAAGTTGGCAAGAATGATTAAAATAAACAGTAAAAGCTTCTACGGTTAAATTAAAAGAGAGCAACTATAGTGCATGTGGAACCCTTGGAAGAAGCAACTGACTATGTACTTTTGAGGTTCTACACTTCCCTCCTCAGAAATCACAACACTTCCAAGTCTTGTATCATCTGCAAGTTTCAAAACTCAAAACTAAGTATATCATAACTAAGTATATAATGAACAGCAGGGATCCTAACACTGAAAGCTGGAGATCTCAACTATGAATCTTCATCCAGTCTGAAAAACAACTGTTCAACAGACTCATTTTGTGCATCAGAACTAGCTAAGTCTCTAGCCAAACTGTTTCGGTATGGCAATAAAACTAGCATCTACCCAGCAATGTAGAAAATCGTACAGGTATGTCCTCTCCACAAAAAGCAGGGCAAATCCAACTCAGCCAATTAGTGCCCCTTCAGTCTTCTCTTGATCACGTAAAGTGACATGCTATCAACAGTGCGATCAAACAGCACTTGCTTAGCAATAACCTGCTCAGTGACGCCCATTTTGGGTTCTGTCAGGGCCACTCAGCCCCTGACCTCATTACAGCCTTGGTTCAAACATGGGCAAAAGAGCTGAATTCCAGAGGTGAGTAAAAGTGACAGCCCTTAATACCAATGTTGCATTTGACTGAATGTGGCACCAAACAGCCCTAGCAAAACTGGAATCAAAGGTACAATAACAAAGTTGCTGGAAAAGCTCGCAGGTCTGGCAGCATCTGTGAGGAAACAAATCAGACTTAACATTTCGGATCCAGTGACCCTTCCTCTGAACTGCGATCAATCATCTCAGTGCCAAGACATCACAGAGGAAACATCTTCAGCTGCTTCATGTTGACTTTCCATCCATCATACGATCAGAAATAGGAATGCTCAATATTCAGCACCATTTGCAGCCCATAGATAATGAAGCATCCCATGCCCACTTGCAGTAAGCCTTGCACAACATTTAGGCTTGAGCTGTAAAGGAGAAAGTAACCTTTGCATTACAAGAGTAGCATGCAATTACCACCTCAAACAAGACATATTCTAACCATCTCCCTTTGACAGCTGATTGCATCATCATAGTTGAATCCTCCACTATAAATATCTTGAGGGTTACCATTGACCAAAACCGAATTGAATCAGCAACATAAATATTGTGGCTATAAAGACAGGTCAGAGGCTAGGAATTCTTCCACCAGAACACACCACTGTACACCATCTATGGTGCATAAATCAGAAAAGTGATGGAATATTCTCTACTTGACTGTATGGATTTAGCTTCAACCACACTCAAGATCATCCGGAACAAACACGGCACATTTTCCTGGCACCTCATTCACCACTTTCAACATTCATTATCTCTATCAGCAAAACTCAGTAGTTGCAGTGCATGCTATCAACAAGATACATTACAGCAAGATGACAAAAATATGCTGTATTCCAGATATGCTCTCATCAAAGCTCTATAGAATCAAAGCACAACCTCATTACTCTTTTACTCCAACCCTACTGCAATAAAAGTTAGTTTAATTGTATCTAGTGACGCTAATTCTTTGGTTTTAATGCTACAGTGCTAAACTTTGCCATGGTAGGCAACCATGTAAAATACATAAACATGAGATTCATAGTTTTCTGCAGCTGTAGTGGTTTTCCTCTCTGCATAGTCTGGATGCTGAAGACTGTGACTGATTGCACTCTTAGAGGATTACAAAGCTGTCACTGTTCTCACAATCACTCGCTAACCAGTATGATTGTCCACCAAGGAAATTCCATATCACTGGTCATGGATTCTAAGGGTCCTTGTGTGGCTGATGAGCCTGACTTAAAAGCTGCATCTCTGATAATACATTTGGCAGGTGTTTCCAGGAGGTGGAATTGGTCCTTTGCCTCGAGATATGGAATCATAGAGTCACAGAGATGTACATCATCGAAACAGACCCTTCAGTCCTCCATGCTGACCAGATATCCTAAATTAACCTAGTCCCTCTAAACCCTTCTTATTTATGTAACCATAGAATCATAGAATCCTTACAGTGTGGAAACAGGCCCTTCAGCCCAACAAGTCCACACTGACCCTCAGAGCATCACACCCAGACCCATCCCCCTATAACCCACCTAATCTACACATCCCTGAACACTGTGGGCAATTTAGCATGGCCAATCCACCTTGCCTACACATCTTTAGACTGTGGGAGGAAACCGGAGTACCTGGAGGAAACCCACGCAGACATTGGGAGAATGTGCAAACTCCACACAGACGACTGCCTGAGGGTGGAATCGAACCCGGGTCCCTGACGCTGTGAGGAAGCAGTGCTAACCACTGAGCCACTGTGCCGCCTTTAAGATGCCTTTTAAGTGCTGTAATCGTACCAGCCTCCACCATTTCCTCTCAGAGCTCATTCCATACACTCATCACCCTCTGCATGAAAAAGTTGCCCCTTAGGTCCCTTTTAAATTTTTCCCCTTTCACCTTAAACCTATGCCCTCTAGTTTTGGACTATCCTACCCCAGGGAAAGGACCTTGCCTATTTACGCTATCCATGCCCCTCACGATTTTATAAACCTCTATAAGGTCACCCCTCAGCCTCTGATGCTCCAGGTAAAACTGCCTAGTGTTGGCTGCACAGCCCATAAATGCCCGATCACCTGAGCTCTTGCAGCAAGATTTCTTCGTACTCCCTTAACCTCAACCCCAGTGTTTATACAATCTCCTCTCAATAATTTTATAACACCAACCCCCTCCCCGAGCCCAGTGTTTGTAGAACTCCCAGTAATTTTATAACAATCCCCCCAACGCGGAGTTTTTCTAAACTTATCAAAATAACACTCCCCAGCCCCGTAATTTCATAAACTTCTCAGCCTAGTGTTTATATAACTCCTCAGACTGGCATTTATATAACCCCCCAGTAATTTTATAACACCCCCAGCCCAGTGTTTATGTAACTCCTCAGCACAGTATTTATATAAACCCCAGTAATTTTATAACAGACTCCAAGCCCAGTGTTTACACAACTTCCACTAACTTTATAACACCTTCCCAACCAAGTAATTTTATGAACAACCCCCGAGAGCCCAGTATTTTATAACCCCCCCATCCATTTACTTATTATGCATCTGCTGCTGTAAGTGAACTGATGATGAGGAAATTAAGAGGCCACATTCGTGCTGTGTCATGTGGACTGTTGTGACAGCTGGACTTATCTGCTGGTGAGTATAAGATATTACGATGTAAGGTGTGTGATTTCTGTATATTCTAAGATCATTTATTTTGGAGTTTTGAATTCTGTGTTTCTGAAGTGATTCAGTTATTAGCTTGTAAGTATTTCTGTAGCCATGGTGATTTCTTTTCCCCCCCATCCAGTTCAGTGCTGTTATAAATGCCCCCTGCCCAGTAATTTTATAACACCCTCCCAGCTCAGTGCTTATATAAACTCCTACCAGCCCATCAATTTTATAAACTACTCACCTCCCAGTTTAATGATTTTAGAAATCCCAAAACCCAGTTTAGTGTTTTTATAAACTCCCTTCACCCCCAGCCCAATGATTTTCCAGTCATAGACTGCGAGTGACGTCCTTCTTGTCCTCTCCCCTTCGTCCCATTCTCCTCACCTTGGGCCTTGTACTACTCCAGTGAGAGGCGCTGTCCAGTGCTGAACTATTTGTCTACACTCCACTGCAAGCAATCAAAGGCCAAACAGTAATGCCTGGTCTCCAGTTGCCTTGGACCCCCATTGCCACTGGACGAAGACCTGTGCTGCTAAGCCCGTGTACTGCCTGGTGTGCAATTGTTTTCCTATGTTAAAAGAACTCTCACACAGGCACCTTCCACACCCTCAGGATGAAGCTTGGGACATGGAACGTCAGGATCCTTATGAACAGTCCCGCCAGTGACAGACCAGAATGCCGCATACCATCATTGCCCAGGAACTCAGGCACTACAATACTGACACCCTTAATGAAACCTGGCAGGCAGGGCAAGGACAGCTCGGAGAGAAAAGTGGTGGCTACACCTGGAAAGACAAGGCTGAAGAACGCCACATTCATGGAGTTGGCATCACCGTCAAAAACGAACTGGTAGACTAACTCAAAGTATCCCCTTGTGGAATTAGTGAATGCCTCATGACTCTCCAACCCACCCTTGCTCGGAGCTAGTATGTCACAATGTTGATGCAGCAGCTGAGGACAAGAAGGAATTCTACTCCAGCCTTGACTAATCTCTTTCATACGTCCCTGCACCTGACAAACTCATCATCTTTGGCAACTTCAATGCCACAGTCGTCAAAAGTACGGAAAAAAGGAAGTAGTGAAGCAAAATTCCAACAGCACTCTTCTCCTGACCAAATGCCATGAACATAACATCTTCATCACCAACACAATGTTCCACCAAAAGGACAGATACAAGACAATGTGGCAGCACCCATCTCCAAACACTGGCATCTTCTTGACTATATCATCGTCAGAGTGAGGGATCGGAAAGACATTAAAATCACTCACGTCATTACAGGAGCCAATGGCTGCTGGACAGACCATGGCCTGATTTAGGCCAGGATCAAAATAAATCTAGCTCCGCCGCAGCAGAGAGAACAAAAGCAATGCTGCAAGAAGTTCAACACTGAGGCAAAGACCTGGAAAAGATAGTCTCAAAGAGCCAGCTTCTCTCCACAAAGCTAGTGACCCTCAGTGACATTGAGTCGTGGGATTCTAACAGTGTCAGGTCTGCCCTCAAGACCATCAGCATCAATGCCTGCCAGAACTCGAATGGTCACTCAACCAGGATGAGAACATTCAGGAGATCCAAGAACTGATAAGCCGGAAGCTCATGGAATTTCCGAGTGTAAAACAACAACCCCACTCGGAAGAGAAAAGGCAGGCAGGTGACTGAAGGCTGAGGTCCAACAATGAACCTGCGACATTAAGGTGGGTGGAGAGGACACAGGAGTCCCAAAGAATGGCTGACAACCATGATATGCAGGGTTTCTTCTGTGCCATCAAGACCACTTATGGAACAAACACCCAATGCCCCACCCCACTCCTGGCCAAGGGCAGAGAGTCTCTTATCAAAGACAAAGAAGCTACCAAACAACGTTGGAGGGAGCACTTCAGAACTCTCCTCAACCAGGGGTCTGTCGTTGATCCGATGGTCCTTGGACACATCCTACAGCGCACCACGCACCATTAACTCAGCAACACATCAGCCCTGCAGGAAGTAGAGAAGGCCATCTACCAGCATAACAATAACAAAGCTGCTGGAAAAGACAGTATTCCCACTGAGGAACTGCAGTGTGGTGGCTAAAAGCTCCTGCTGCAGCTACACACCCTTGTTTGTCTTATTTGGAGGGAGGAGAGCATTCTATCAGAATCTTGAGCATTTTCAAAAAAGGGAGCAAATCTGACTATGGTAACTACAGGGGAATCTTCCTGCTATCGACCGTTGTAAAAGTCATTGCCAAGGTCCTCCTCAGCTATCTCATTCCTGTGGCTGAGGAACTCTTCCTGGAATCGGTGTGGCTTCTGGCCATGGAGAGGCACAACAGATATGACTTTCACCGTGTGACAGCTGTGGGAGCACAGCAGAGGAGGGAACCTGCCCCTGTACATGGCCTTCTTCGACCTTACAAAGGCTTTTGACACTGTCAACTGAGAAGCATTATGGAGTGTCCTTTTCCGGTTCAGCTACACCATGAGGTTTGTCCTTCAGGTTCTCCACCACAACATGGATGTCGTGGTAATGACAAATGGCTCTACCACTGACCCATTCCTCGTTCAGACTGGTGTTCAGCTGGGCTGCAATAATCGCCCCAAAACTGTTCTCGATCTACCTCAGGGCAATGCACCTCACTGCTGACTAGTTCCCTGCTTCAGTGGAGCTAACTAACAGAACCAGCATGAAATTTGTTAACCTCTGGTCGGTGCTATAAGACTATCACTCTGCCGCCTTCAAGCCAAAACTGTAGTCGTCCCACCAGTTTCGTCGAGCTGCAGTGCACAGATAATGCTTGTGTACATGCAAACTCAGAGGACGAACTCCATCGTCAGCACCTTCACACGGGCATGTGAAAGCGTAGGTCTCACCCTGAACATCTGCAAGACAAAGGTCCTTCACTAACCTGGCCCAGCATTGTGCAGCAAACCCCTGATCATCAAGGCCCATGTGGAGGCCTTGGACAGTGTTAACCACTTCCAATATCTTGGGAGTGTCCTGTCGGCTAAAGCAGTTGTCGATGAAGAAATCCAGCACTGGAAAACAGCCCCAGCCTATTCAGTCTCCTCCACCACCTCCCCCCTCCAACCCCACCATAGCTCAAATCCTCCAACCTTGGCAACATCCTAGTAAATCTTTTCTGAGCCTTTTCTAGTTTCACAACATCCTTCCCAAAGGAGGGAGACCAGAATTGCACACGATACTCCAGAAGTGACTGAACCAATGTCCTATATATGTGGCAGCATGACCTCCCAACTCCTATGCTCAATGATGTTCACACATTCTGTCCTTTTCTTTAATTTTCTGGTAACAATCAAAATCATTACTAACCTCCACTCACAACGTCTCCTTTAGCTATGATTTTATAATTTTCCAAGCATTCGAATCCCCTCCACCCCGCTATTTAGTTTAACACCCTATCGACAGCCTGGTTATGTGATTCACTAGGACTATAGTCCCAGCATGATTCAGATGGAGCCCATCCTATCGAAACAGCTCCCTCCTTCCCAGTACAGGCCCCAAGAATTCAAAGCCATTTCTCCCACGCCAATCTATAAGCCATGCTTTTTTGGTTCTGCTTTTTAACTTAGCCCCAGCTGCTCATATTTCCTCAGCAGAACTTCTTTGCTCTTTCAACCAATATCATTGGTACTTACTTGGATCACGACAACTGGATATTTTCCACCACTCCAAGATCCTCTGTAGCCCAGATGAGATATTCTGAGCCCGGGCACCAGACAGGCAACACAACCTTCAGGACACTGCATCCTGGCCGCAAAGAAGTGTTTATTCTCCTGACTACACTAGCGCTGACTGCAATTACATTTCTTCTTTCTCCCACCTCTAGAATGGCTCCCTGTACCAGTCTGCTATGGTCATCCTCCCTGCAGTCCCCACTCTTGTTCACACAGGGAGGAAGAAACTCAAAGCTGTAGGACAAGGACAAGGGCTAAGTCTCCTGCAGCGCTACCTCCTGGATCCCTCTGACTAAATTCGAGGTGGTCAATCTAAGGGATTTGATTGCCTCCTGAAACATAGCATCCAAGTAACTCCCAGTTCTTCCAAATGAATCCAGGCAATGTGCAAGTACCTTATTTGCTGAGCTAATGAGGAACAAGAAACCTTTCTCTCTCAAAACCAGCTACACCTACTGAGTCCATAATCCAAGCTACCTTCAATTATTCAACTACAGAATTCTGACTTTAAATTTTCAACACTTTCACGAGGATAGAGAAATCTTCAAACAAGTAATGGGCCTGCCAAATAATGGACTGAACTGATTTCCATCTGTATAAGCACATTTTATCTGTATCTATTTTTACTTTATCTTTGTGTTTTATTTACTAACTGTATGACGTTACATTGCACAAATAGACATTCAAAAGATCTAAAACGGCGCTAAATGATTCACATAAATTCACAGCTATTTGGCCATACTTCAAAAATGACTGCCTGTTGTGACAGATCTAAAAAGCAATCAATGAACTATGACGCATTGATCCCTTATAGGATGAAACTAGGAAGTTAATAATAGGAAATAATCACAGCTGAAAACATTAAAACATCACCCCAAGGATGGGAGAAAATTATGAAGGAAAAGGGAAGGAAGCACTTAAATAATCACAAGCACTAGAAGTAACACACTGAGTAAAATAGTGGGACTAAAGGCTGACTACTTCTCAGGACCTGGTGGTCTGCTTCCTTGGCTTTTTGAAGAAATGCAGAGAAAGTGGATACTTCCAAAACTCCCTAAAATCTGGAATGGTCCCTGTCCTACTACTATACTACCACAGCAAACGGAGGTCTACCCCAGACTGGTAGTCAGGCAGCATTTACTGTGCAAGCTGACACTGGGTAAGAAAGTGATGTGCTACGGAGGACCCTAAGCCCAATTGAGGCATCCCCCACAAAGTCACATCCCTCTCCTTGGGTCTCTCAAATCGCTCCAAACCCTTTGTTTTTACTGACAGCATAGACTAAACCTGAAGTCTGGCATCCATTACATCCCATTCAAGATTACCTATAGTAATTGTACTGGATTGAATATGGAGGTTATTTTAAAGTGATTATTAAGATTTTTCTTAATTTTTTCAGATTTCCATCCCTTGCAATTTGTTGTTTGCGAAACTTCATGGTACTTACTGGGGACGATCAATTTTCTCCTTTTCCTTCCTAGCATTGAATGTTTCACTGTTGCCTTTTCCTTGCACTATAGTTTTTATGAAATGAAAGGAGCAGATAAGGAGGGAGGTCAGTCATGACAGGGTTTTGAAAGCACCCATTTAGACTGCATTAAACTTTTAAGGATACAAAGGATGATAGATAATTGGCAAATCTGGCACATTGGAGATGTCACTAGCCATATCTGCCGACCTGGGTAGTTATGACGATATATGCAGGCTGAGTCAATAGAAAGCTTTGTGAGCAGCCCTGCCATCATTTGCAATGACATTTTCTTCTACTAAACATTATAGGTCTAGTGTATCTAATGAGAGCTGTAGCCTGAAACCTGAAATGTGGTTGCAGGCACACCTTTATGTTGAGTTACTGTGACAATGGATTGCCATTGAAACCATCCATTTGAAGCTTCATGTTTATTTCAGTACTAATCAAACAGGAAGTCAGGTTTAAGGCTGTGTGAGTATAAGGTAGATTTGCATGTACCTTTCATTTTTCAAGTAACTTATTATTTCTTTCCTCTTCACTCTCCTATTTCTCATATGAATGCTATTCCTTCATGTCTTTGCTACCTCTAAACCACGTACTCCACACACCCCTGGCAGAATTCCCCCCTTTTACCCTTTTACAGTGGTGGAGAGCTGGGATGGGCCCTCGGTTAAGTGGGAGCTTGTTGGGTCTGGTGTGTCAGAGAGGGGGTGATGAGGGTTCAGGTCTGAGAGTCAGTGTGGGGAGTTTGAGAGGGTTTCAGGGTTGGATCAGGGAGTAATGGTGGTTGGGAGGAGGGCATTGGTTGTCCATTATGGTCAGCAGCTGGGGGAAGGAAGATGGTAGCAATACCAGAGAAGGTGCAATTTTACAGATAGCCATGAGTTGCAGGTGGTTCAAATTCTCAGCTTTGCTTTCAAATGTCTTAGTGGCAAAACCGCTTCCTATGTCTAAAATCTCTTCCACTTGTAGAACCATTCAAAATATCTGTGATCATTTAATTCTGGTCTCTTGAATATCTGTGCAGTTAATTGCACAACCATTGGTAGCTATTCCTTTAGTTGCTTAAGTCTGAATTCTGCAATTCCCACCCTGGTTCCTACCTCACCTCCTCTCTACGTCACATTTTTCCTTTAAGTCCCCCTTAAAGCCTACATCTTTGACGAAGCTTTTGGTGATTTAACCTAATATCTCCTTGATGCTCCCATGAAGTACCTTGAAATGTTTTAAAAGATTAAAGGTCAATATAGCATATGTTGTTTAATGTATCAGAAGCTTTTGAACTTTTCTATAAGGTTTGAAAATTCACAGCTCTTAAATACAACATACCTTATCTTTTATACAAGAGATAGTAAGAACTACCAATGCTGGAGTCTGAGATAACACAATGTGGAGTTGGATGAACACAGCAGGCCAGCAGCATCAGAGGAGAAGGAAAGCTGATGTTTCGGGTCGGGACCCTTCTTCAGAAATGGGGGAGGGGAAGGGGGCTCTGAAATAAATAGAGAGGGGGGTGCGGTGATAGCAGGTAGATAGTGGAGCGAATAGGTGGGAGAGAAGACGGACAGGTCAATGTGGCGTGGATGGCGGGGGGGTGTGGTGTGCTGGTCTTGGGATGAGGTTGGGGATGGGGAGATTTTGAAGCTAGTAAAGTCCACATTGAGACCATTGAGTTGTAGGCTTCCAAGGCGGAATATAAAGAGCCGTTCCTCCAGTTTCCAGGTGGTATTGTTGTGACACTGGAGGAGGCCCAGGATGGACATGTCGTCCAGGGAATGGGGAGGGAGGGGGGGGGGGGGGAGGGGGGGGGGAGGCGGTGGGGGGGGAGCGGGGGGAGGAGTTGATGTGGTTCGCAAATGGGAGGTGTTGTCGTTTGTCGCAAACCGAGCATAGGTGTTCTACAAAGCGGTCTCCGAGTCTCCGCTTGGTCTCACCAATGTAGAGGAGGCCATATCGGGAACAGCGAATATAATAGACCACATTAGCGGATGTGCAGGTGAACATCTGTTTGATGTGGAAGGTATTTTTGAGGCCTGGGATGGAGGTGAGGGGGGAGGTGTAGTGGCAGGTGTAGCACCTCCTGCGGTTGCTGGGAAAAGTGCCGGGGATGGTGGGGCTAGTGAGGACTGTGGAGAGGACGAGGGAGTCGTGGAGAGCGCGGTCCCTCTGAAAGGCAGATAAGGGTAGGGAGGGAAATATAGCCTTCGTAATGGGGTCAGACTGCAGGTGGCGGAAGCAGCAGAGAATGATGCATTGAATCTGGAGGTTAATGGGGTGATACGTGAGGACAAGGGAATTCTGTCTTTGTTTTTATGGTGGGGAGAGGGTGTGAGGGCTGTTGACACAGTTTACTTCCTTGCAGATATTCTGAAACTGTGCAGAATGAACTGAGGACAGAAATTAAATGTAAATAACCCACACTCAGTCCAGGCCAGTATAAAACCTACCTGGACATGGACATCTCAAACATCATAAAATCACCTTTTAACAAAAGTAATTTATTTTTTCATAGTTACGGTGGACAGAGTATGTAATTTTCACATACACATTGACATCAACAGGGATTCAGCAAAGTGCAATAATGAGAGCAGGTGGCAAGTTCAATTAAGTAAAGACTGTCACATGAACCGCTTCTGGGGCATCCATTATATTTACCATTCAACAGACCACAGACTAGTGACTGTTCACTTCTCACAGTAATGCTATACAGTATTAGTATCTATATGCAGGAAAAAGAACATTATATCCAAATGTGCATATTTATATATATATATACTTAAATAAAATACACACATATAATTTTGAGAGAGAGAGATAAGGTAGGAAGAGATACAGACAATGAAAAAATGCTGACAGCTCAGGATTAGTCATTGATAATTTGACTGTGACATAATATCCTCTATTGAGCACAAATTGAAACAAATTACTCGTCATGTGTTTTCAGTTTTAATTGGGACACTAATGAATCGCGTGAGCATGTTTGTGCTGAAGTCTTTAAGAATTATAATGCATTGCCAAGGAAAACATTTATGACTTTTCAACCTACAGATCATCATAAAAAATGCACAAATACAAAAAGAATTTTTTGAGTCAATGGCCATATTAAAAACAGTGTAAAAGTTATATCCATTTTCCAATGTCCCAGTACCAGCCTGAAACAATCATACTATATCATGCACAAGTTTCTAGTGATTCACAGAACAGTTTTATTTTCCTTCTTGTTTTCTTTATCTTCCTTTCTACCTTCTTTGTCCATAACAGCAGCAGTAGTATCAGTGGAAGCTACTAAAGCTACAAACTTCAGTTTCAAATCCTCCACCCATAAACCCCTGCTAAGCAACTGCATATACCATAAAAGACCAAAGTTTCCGTGGGGAAGCCAAACTTCCTCCAGGTACTTCAGTGAGTGAATTGAAGTCAGACTCAAAATGATGAAAGACACCCAAATTCATAACCAGATTAATGATCTGGAACAACTCCTGTCCTCTACAGATGTACACTAAAAGCAAGACGTCTTAAATTTTTAGGTCATTAGCTACAAGAGAAGTGCTGGATTGTATTATCACAGATCATAAAGATCCCCCTTATAGCACTTTGTGTGCCATGACTTACTCTGGCATACACTGCTATTAAATAGATAATTGCAGTGATCTTTTTGCACAAAACAATGGCCAATGATACTGAGGGGTTTCTGCAATTAAAGAGGCTGAAATTATTTGTTTCAAAGTATTATCAATTCATTTGGGAAAATACTAATCCATTGGCAAAATTCTTCAGTTTTTTTCATTCTGTTATAGGATGTGGGTTTTGTTGGCAAGTGCAGCTTTATAGTCCATTCCTAATTGTCCTCAAGGTGGTGGTGAGGCACTGCAAGTCCACGGGAATTGGTATATATATGCTGCTGCCAGGAAAGGGTGTTTTATGATTTTGACCCAGTGACAGTGATGGAATGCAACTTGATTCAAAGTTAGGACTTAAGAGGGGAACTGGTAGGCAGTGGTTTTCTCATGCATCTGCTGCTCTTGTCCTTCTAGCTGGTAAAGGTCACAGGTTTGGAAGTGCTGCTGAAGGAGCCAGGCAGTGCATTCTGCATGTGATATGCACTGCTGTCACGTGCATTACTGGTGGAGGGAATAACTATTTAAAGTGGTGGTTGTGGTGCCAATCAGGCATGCTGCTTTGTCCCGGATGGTGTTGCTGAGCCTCTTGTCATTTGTTGGACCTGCACTCATCCAAGCAAGTAGACAGTATTCCAGTGCACTTCTATCTGGTGGCTTGTAGATGTGAACAGGTTTTGGAGGCTCATGAGCTGAGTAACTTGTTCTCAGCTTCAGCCCTATCCTTCTAATGACATAATTTAATATGGCTGGTCCATTACAGTTTCTGCTCAATGGTAAGGACATTGATAGTGTTCAATGATGTGAATGCTATTTAATGTCAAGAGAAGATGGCTAGATTCTCCTAGATTGGAGATAGACAATGTATGGCACTTTTGTGGGACAAAATTTACTTGCCTCTTATCGGTTCAAGCCTTAATGTTGTCCATATTTTACTGCATATGCACATGTCCACTTCAGTATCTAGGGAGTTGAGGTTATTGCTGAAGATCATGCAACAAACAGAGAATACCCATTTATGATGGAAGGAAGATGAAGAAGCTGAAAATGGTTAAGCCTAGGGCACCATTCGGAGGAAGTTCAGCAGCAAAATGACTGACCTCCAACTGCTACAATAGTCTTCCCTTGTTGCAGGAAAGATAAACTTTTTTTTTCAGATTTACAATGAGTTTCGACTGCAGAGAACAGAGAGATTGTTTCTGAGCTGGGGAAGAACAATGCATTTCTCTCTCTTTCTAATTTGTTTTTGGCATCAAGCTGTTCAGTTACCTAAGAACCAAGCACACAGCTGCACAGTTATTGGCAAGCAAAAAGCTATCCATCATTGATCAATGGACCAGTTTTCAATCAGCTTCTTGTTGCCTGCAAATATTATATCAGTATACCTTGTTGGCTCCATATTGGTTGCAACTCAAACACTAATTGCTGATTGCTTAAACATTTGTTTACGTGATGCCTGACATGGTGTCAGGTTAGTTATTTTTAAACTGCAGCCAGTCTTTCAAACACTTTTTTTAAAATAGCTCCTTCTTATTTCAGTCCACAGTTTAAAAAAACCCACAAAATAAAAAGACATGATTCTTACTGTGGTGAAACCAACTCCATCAGATTGCTATGATTGAGAGCAAGTGGCTTGGCTGGTTCTGTCCTGCTTTGAGGATAGGATGTAGCTGGGCACTTTTCAATGTTATTGGATTAAATGGCAGTATATTACCTGTGCTAGATCAGCTTCCCTATTGATTGTATTCCAGTGTGCTCACCACTTTGCTGACTGGCATCAAAGCCGATACTCTACAGATGCCATTCAAATAAACTTTAATAAACTGAAACCTAAAAAAATCTATAAACCCTGTTGTTGCTGACACTGTCAGTTTACGTATGGTTTTAGGAGGAAATTTCCATGTAAAGCCGGACACCTGAGCACACCACTTCATGACAATACCTGCTGAGGTGCAATTGAATATTTTCTATATCTTCTCCAGAATATACAACACATGATGCAGTCTGTATTCTGGAGCGGAGGCCAACAGCCCATGAAAAATATGAAATGTTTTGTCAGGAAGTAAAGATAAACTCTTTTGAAATACTGGAGGTGGACATTCAAATAATATTTGGATAACATTCATTGGCAAGACGGCAATGCTGATTGATGAACCAGTGAAAATGAAATTGGAAATAGCATTCCACATAACTGCACTGTGTCGGTGCCAGGTCTTTGAAAGAGCTGTCTAATTTAATCATGCACCCTATATTTTCTCTCCACAACCTTGTAAGTTAATTGACTTGAAATATGTGAGCAACTGCCTTTTGAAAGTGCCAATGGAATCTGAACCCACTATCTTTTTCCATCATAACAACCAGTGTTAAAAATACTTTATTTTACCCTTAGCTATTAAAGATTGTTTTAAATCTATGACTTTTTGTTATTGCTCAACTTGTTAATAAGACACAATTTCCTTCAACAAATTTTTGCTGTCTATCTCTTATTACCCAGTATTTCTCTGAATGAGAATTAATGTTGTGAATGACAATTTTACTAGCACTTTTGCTACTACTTAAACAGATTAGAAACAAAGGAATATGAGCAGACCACTTAGACCCATGTGTATGTTATGTTATTCAATGAGATTATGACTGTTCTGTGACATGACTTGCACATCCATCTGAACAAAGTGAGGACCAAATCCTTTGTGGGACAAATGGCTGGTGTGACTGGAGTTTAAACTAACTTAGTGGAGGTAACTGAATCAGGCATAAAACTAGATAGAAAACAAACGAGCGCAGAGAATTGGGATAGACATGGTATTACAGTTGGAAATAGTAAGGGTCTGTGTAAAACAGAATGTTAGATGGTCTAAATTATGGCTACCTTACAATATATGAATAGGTGCAGTGTGCTATGTTAGTGAATTTTAGGTGCAGATAGCCATGTAGAAGTATATTGTTGCCACATAACTGCATAAACGGATGAAATTCAAAAAGTTAATGAACTTTATGTATTTCAGGCTAAATGCATTGTAAAATGCAGCATAAATTGGTAATAGCGTGACTAAACTGTTCAGTCTCAATAGGAATTCTATCTTGCATGAAGGTCCACTCAATTGTGGGACTGTGTCTCACTTTAGCAGTATCAGTACGTTTGCAAATGAGAACTGACACAACCTACATTTGTGAATAAAATTCAAAGAACAAAGAACAAAGAACAAAGAACAAAGAACAAAGAACAAAGAACAAAGAACAAAGAAAATTACAGCACAGGAACAGGCCCTTTGGCCCTCCAAGCCTGCGCCGATCCAGATCCTCTATCTAAACATGTCGCCTATTTTCAAGGATCCATATCCCTCTGCTCCCTGCCCATTCATGTAGCTGTCTTGATACATCTTAAATGACGCTATTGTGCCTGCCTCTACCACCTCCGCTGGCAACGCGTTCCAGGCACCCACCACCCTCTGCGTAAAGAACTTTCTACGCATATCTCCCTTAGACTTTTCCCCGCTCACCTTGAAATCGTGACCCATAGTAATTGAGTCCCCAACTCTGGGGAAAAAGCTTCTTGCTATCCACCCTGTCTATAGCTCTCATGATTTTGTAGACCTCAATCAGGTCCCCCTTCAACCTCCGTCTTTCTAATGTAAATAATCCTAATCTACTCAACCTCTCTTCATAGCTAGTGCCCTCCATACCAGGCAACATCCTGGTGAACCTCCTCTGCACCCTCTCCAAAGCATCCACATCCTTTTGGTAATGTGGCGACCAGAACTGTACGCAGTATTCCAAATGTGGTCGAACCAAAGTCCTATACAACTGCAACATGACCTGCCAACTCTTGTATTCAAAACCTCGTCCGATAAATGAAAGCATGCCATATGCCTTCTTGACCACTCTATCGACCTGCGTTGCCACCTTCAGGGTACAATGGACCTGAACACCCAGATCTCTCTGTGCATCAATATTCCCCAGGGCTTTTCCATTTACCGTATAGTTCACTCTTGAATTGGATCTTCTAAAATGCATCACCTCGCATTTGCCTGGATTGAACTCCATCTGCCATTTCTCCGTCCAACTCTCCAATCTATCTATATTCTGCTGCATTCTCCGACAGTCCCCTTCACTATCTGCTACTCCACCAATCTTAGTGTCATCTGAAAACTTGCTAATCGGACCATCTATACCTTCCTTCAGATCATTTATGTATATCACAAACAACAGTGGTCCCAACACGGATCCCTGTGGAACACCACTGGTCACAGTTCTCCATTTTGAGAAACTCCCTTCCACTACAACTCTCTGTCTCCTGTTGCCCAGCCAGTTCTCTATCCATCAATTAGTACACCCTGGACCCCATGCGACTTCACTTTCTCCATCAGCCTACCATGGGGAACCTTATCAAATGCCTTATTGAAGTCCATTTATATGACATCTACAGCCCTTCCCTCATCTATCAACTTTGTCACTTCCTCAAAGAATTCTACCAAGTTGGTAAGACATGACCTTCCCTGCACAAAACCATGCTGCCTATCACTAATAAGCCCATTTTCTTCCAAATGTAAATAGATCACATCCCTCAGTATCTTCTCCAGCAGCTTCCCCACCACTGACGTCAGGCTCACCGGTCTATAATCACCTGGATTATCCTTGTTACGCTTCTTAAACAAGAGGACAACATTAGCAATTCTCCAGTCCTCTGGGACCTCACCCGTGCTCAATGATGCTGCAAAGATATCTGTTAAGGCCCCAGCTATTTCCTCTCTCGCTTCCCTCAGCAACCTGGGATAGATCCCATCCGGACCTGGGGACTTGTCCACCCTAATGCCTTTTAGAATACCCAGCACCTCCCCCCTCCTTATGCCAACTTGATCTAGAGTAATCAAACATCTATTTCCTAACCTCAACATCCGTCATGTCCCTCTCCTCGGTGAATACCGATGCAAAGTACTCATTAAGAATCTCAATCATTTTCTCGGACTCCTCGCATAACTTCCCTCCTTTGTCCTTGAGTGGACCAACCCTTTCTCTAGTTACCCTCTTGCTCCTGATGTACGAATAAAAGGCTTTGGGATTTTCATTAACCTTGTTTGCTAAAGATATTTCATGACCCCTTTTAGCCCTCTTAATTCCTCGTTTCAGATTGGTCCTACTTTCCCGATATTCTTCCAAAGCTTCGTCTGTTTTCAGTTGCGTAGACCTTATGTATGTTTCCTTTTTCCTCTTTGCTCGCCTCAAAATTTCACCTGTCATCCATGGTTCCCTAATCTTGCCCTTTCTATCCCTCATTTTCACAGGGACATGTCTGTCCTGCACTCTAATCAACCTCTCTTTAAAAGCCTCCCACATATCAAATGTGGATTTACCCTCAAACAGCTGCTCCAATCCACATTCCCCAGCTCCTGCTAAATTTTGCTATAGTTGGCCTTCCCCCAATTCAGCACTCTTTCTTTAGGACAACTCTCGTCTTTGTCCATGAGTATTGTAAAACTTAAGGAATTGTGATCACTATTCCCAAAGTAATCCCCTACTGAATCTTCAACCACCTGGCCCGGCTCATTCCCCAACACCATGTCCAGTATGGCCCCTTCCCAAGTTGGACTATTTACATACTGCTCTATAAAACCCTCCTGGATGCTCCTTACAAATTCTGCTCCATCTAAACCCCTAACACTAAGTGAATACCAGTCAATGTTGGGAAAATTAAAATCTCCCATCACCACCACCCTGTTGCTCCTACATCTTTCCATAATCTGTCTACATATTTGTACCTCTATCTCACGCTCACTGTTGGGAGGCCTGTAGTATAGCCCCATCATTGTTACCGCACCCTTCCTATTTCTGAGCTCTGCCCATATTGTCTCACTGCTTGAGTCCTCCATAGTGCCCTCCTTCAGCACAGCTGTGATATCCTCTTTGACCAGTAATGCAACTCCTCCATCCCGTTTACCTCCCTCTCTATCCCGCCTGAAGCATCTATATCCTGGGATATTGAGTTGCCAATCTTGCCCTTCCCTCAACCAAGTCTCAGTAATAGCAATAACATCATACTCCCAGGTACCAATCCAAGTCCTAAGTTCATCTGCCTTACCTACTACACTTCTCGCATTAAAACAAATGCACCTCAGACCACCTGTCCCTTTGCGTTCATCATCTGCTCTCTGCCTACTCTTCCCCTTAGTCACACTGACTTCATTATCTAGTTCCTTACAGGCTATAGTTACTACCTCCTTACTGTCCACTAACCTCCTCATTTGGTTCCCATCTCCCTGCCACATTAGTTTAAACCCTCCCCAACAGCGTTAGCAAAAGCACCCCCTAGGACATTGGTTCCAGGCCTGCTCAGGTGTAGACCATCCGATTTGTAATAGTCCCACCTGCTCCAGAACCAGTCCCAATGTCCCAAAAATCTGAACCCCTCCCTCCTGCACTAGCTCTCAAGCCACTCTTTAATCCTGCCTATTCTTTCATTTCTACTCTGACTGGCATGTGGTACTGGCAGCAATCCTGAGATTACTACCTCTGAGGTCCTACTTTTTAACTTGGCTCCTAACTCCCTAAATTATGCGTGTAGGACCTCATCCCATTTATTACCTATATCATTGCTGCCTATATGCACCACGACAGCTGGCTGTTCACCCTCCCCCTTCAGAATGTCCTGCAGTCGATCTGAGATATCCCTGACCCGTGCACCTGGGAGGCAACATACCATTCGGGACTCTCGTTTTTGACCACAGAACCACCTATCTACTCCCTTTACAATCGAATCCTGTATGACTATAGCCCTTCCACTCTTTTTCCTGCCCTTCTGTACAGCATAGCCAGCCACCGTGCCACAAACCTGGCTACTGCTGCCTTCCCCTGGTGAGCCGTGTCCTCCAACAGTATCCAAAACGGCATACATGTTTTGGAGGAAGACGACTGCAGGGGATACCTGCACTGCTTTCCTGCTTTTTTTCTGCCTTTTGGCCACTCATTCCCTTTCTTCCTCAGCAATACTAATCTGCGGTGTGATCAATTTGCTAAACGTGCTATCCAGGACTTCCTTAGCATCGCGGATGCTCCAAAGTGAGTCCATCCGCAGCTCCAGAGCCATCATGCGGTATAATGGACAAAAAAATGGCTGACGCAGTTTAATGTGGAAATAAGTGAAGTTATACACCAGTGTGAAAAACAGAAAGGCAGAGTGTTATTTAAATGGTGATATATTGGAAACTGTGGATGTACAAAGGGATCGGGATGTTTTCATACATCAGTCAATGAAAGTAAATAGGCAGGTGCAGCAAGCAATTAGGAAGGCAAACAGTACGTTGGCCTTCTTTGCAAGAGGATGACAGCTTAGAAGAAAGGATGTCTTACTGCAGTTATGTAGGGCTTTGATGACACTGCATTTGGAGTATTGTATCCAGTTTCGGTCTTCCTATCCTGTCAGAAAGGATATATTTGCTATAGAAGGAGTGCAATGAAGGTTTACTAGGCTGATTCATGTGATGGCAAGACTCTTATATGAGGAGAGATTAGTTCAACTGGACCTATATTGATTAGAGTTTAGAAAGATGAGAGGGAATCTAATTTTAATGTCTAGAACCAGAAATTGCAGTCCCGAGATAATGGGATAAACCGTTTAGGACTGAAAGACAAATATTTCTTCAGAATATGGTTAGCTTGTGAATTTGCTACTATAGTAGACTATTGAGGCCACAGCACAGAGTACATTCAAGAAAAAGACTAATACATTTCTGGCATCAAGGAGTATGGAGAGAAAACAGGAATATGGTTCTGCGATAGAGAATCAGCCAATGATCATATTGAATGGTCAAGCAACCCTGAAGGGCTGAATGGCCTAATCATGCCACTAGTTTCTATCACTCAGTGGATATTCTGGTTTATAAATTACTATAATGGAGAAGGTTCATTCTGGGAAGAAGCAAACACACTCAGCAACTTTAAAGGGAACACGCAGACCAAATTTGAGGCATTAGAGAGATTATACAACCCCCAATCAACTCAAGTGCCAGATTCTTCAAGTACCACCTAACTTTCATGTAGCAGAGTCTGTGCATCAGGTTGAACTTATCAGCTATTCAAAACCCATTAAATTTGAATTGAAATAAGCCATCCTTGATCTGAAGTGACTGTCTAAGAAAAACTAACTCAGTTCCATTTACAATTTCTCAGATAATGAAGTTGTCCATGTTCACATACATCGTAACCTGAACAACATTCATCATACAGGTGCTAAATAATGAACATCTTGAACAAGAGAAAATACAACCATCTCCGATTGACATTAAATGGGGTTACTACCAATGAATCCTCCAACATCAACAACTTATAATCACCATTTACCAAAAGTTCAACAGGACCCACCACATAAATAAAGTGACTAAAAGATTGAGTCAAAACTGGATATTACTATGGGTAAATCAGCTATCAAACTATGTACTCTTTAAAATATAGTTACCATGCATGGTCTCTTTTATTTAAGTGTATAGTTCATTTAAATTTTGTGTGTAGCCTGGCACATGTATTATTTATCAGAGACAAAGGCTGCTCCTTTCTTTTTAGGCTGTTGCATCTGTGCAGCTTTGTGAGGACATTGCTCCTGACTCTCCAAAGTCCTTCCATAATCTATAAAGTACAGATTGGAGTGGAATAACTATAACTTTCCTGGATTTGTAAAGGTCCTATAACAAGAGAAAGTAAATACTGTCGAAGAAAAAGGTGACTGCTCGATTGGCACCCCTTCTTCTACCTCAAACATTCACCAACTCAACCACTAGTTGACCGTGGCTGCCATTTGTACCATGCACAAGGTGCACTATAGCAACTTGCTAAGGCATCTTTGACAGGACTTTCAAAACCTGCAACTTTCACCACCTTGAAATACATGGCCAACAGATGTATGGGAATAGCATTACCTTGTTGTGGTTGGTTGGCTCGCCGAGCTGGTTCGTTGCTCCGCAGATGTTTCATTACCCTGATGGGTATCATCATCAGTGCAGCCTCCGATGAAGCGCTGGTGTTTTCCAGCCTAGTTTTTAAACTCTGGAGTCCATTGAGCTGGATTACCTCACTGCTGGTTTTCCTTCGTAGTTGAGTGTATATGGGGTCAAGTTCTATGTGTTTGTTGATGTTTTCTTCATGGAATACCAGGCTTCTAGGAATTCCTGTGCCTGTCTCTGCTTTGCTTGTCCCAGTCGAATTGGTGGTTCTCCTTATCCATGTGGATAGAGATGAGTGAGTATTGGTCATGTCTTCTTGTAGCCAATTGGTGTTCGTGTACCCTTGTTGTTAATTTCCTTCCTGTTTGTCCGATGTAGTGTTTGTCACAGTCTCTGCAGGGAATCTTATAGATGACATTGGTCCTGTCCATAGTGGAAAGTGGGTCTTTGGAACCAAAACACCCACAACCCGAGCTACAAATCTACTCAAAACCTTATAGCATTACCTAGAAGTTCAAATCCAAGTCATTGATCATCCTGAATTGTAAATGTATTGCTGGTTGTTCTTTGGTGATTCCAGATCAAATCCTGAAACTCCCCATTAGCATTGCAGGTATACCTCTGCCACTTAAGCTGATCACCTCCAGCTTCTCAAGTGCGATTAGTCATGGGCAATAAATAGTGATCTGTAATGTGATTTCCTGAGTGGGCAAATCAATGGCAGATGCAGTATAATTTGGATAAATGTGAGGTTATTCACTTCAGAAGCAAAAATAAGGCGGCAGATTACTACCCGAATGGCTGTAAATTGGGAGAAGGGAGTGTGCAGCGGGAACCGGGCGTCCTTGTGCACCAGGTGCTGAAGGTAAGTATGCAGGTGCAGCAGGTGGTAAAGAAGGCAAGTGGTATGTTGGCCTTCATTGTGAGATTTTTGAGTACAGGAACAGGGATGTAGTTACATAGGGCCTTGGTGAGACCACATCTGGAATATTGTGCGCAGTTTTTGTCTCCTTTTCTGAGGAAGGATGCTCTTGCTCTCAAGGGAGTGCAGCGAAGATTTACCAGGCTGATTCCAGGGACGGCGGGTCTGATGTATGAGGAGAGATTGACTAGGTTGGGATTGTTTTCGCTAGAGTTCAGACGAATGAGGGGGGATCTCGTTGAGACTTATAAAATTCTAATGGGACTGGACAGGGTAGATGCAGAGTGGAAGTTCCCAATGGCGGGTGTATCGAGAACCAAGGGTCACAGTATGAGGATTCGGGGTAGACAATTTACAATGGAGATGAGGAGACATTTCTTCACCCAAAGAGTAGTGAGCCTGTGGAATTCATTACCACAGGAAGTAGTTGATGCCAAAACATTGAATGTATTCAAGAGATGACTAGATACAGCACTTGGGGCGAATGGGGTCAAAGGTTATGGGGAGAAAGCAGGATTAGGCTATTGAGTTGGACGATCACCTAGAATCGTGAAGAATGGCAGAGCAGGCTTAAAGGGCCAAATGGCCTCCTCCTGCTCCTATCTTCTATGTTTCTAATCCAATGATCATATTTTTAAAAATTCCCTGACATGATCTGACATCTGTGTGCCACAGAACTTCTATATGGAAATCTGCAGCCTTTGTTTGCCAGGCAGCATCAGGGGAGCAGGCAAGTTGACATTTTAGGTCAGGAGCCTTCTTCAGAAATGGGGAGGGGGAAGGGAGCTGGGACCTACAATCCAACCCCACAACCAAAGAGATATTTCCCTCCCAATCCCTATCTGCCTTTCGTAGGGACTGTTGTATCCACGACTCCCTTGTCTGCTTCACACTCCCCAATAACACCACCACCCCTGGCATCTTTCCCTGCAACCACAGGAAGTGCTACATCTGCCCCTACACTTCCTTCACCTCCATTCAAGGCCCAAAACAAACTTTTCATAACCAACAGGGTTCACCTGCACATCCGTCAACTTGGTCTACTGTATCCGCTGCTCCCGATGTGACGTCTTCTACATCAGCGAGAACAAGCGGAGGCTCGCAGACCATTTTGTAGAGCATCTGTATTCTGTACGTGACAAATGACGACACCTTCCGGTCACCAACCATTTTAACTCCCCCTCCCATTCCCAATCCTTGGTTGACATGTCCATCTTGGGCCTCCTCCAGTGTCACAACGACACTACCCACAAACTGGAGGAGCAACACCTCATATTCCGCCTTGGCAGCCTACAGCCCGATGGCCTAAATATGGAATTCACCAGTTTTAAAATCTCCCCACCCCGGCCTCATTCCATGTCCAACCCTCCCTCTCACCGCTGCCTCCTTGACCTGACACAACCTGTCCATCTTCTCTCCCACCTATCCGCCCCACCCTTCCCACTGACCAATCCCCACCACTCCCCACCTGCACTCACCTATCACCATCCCACCTACCTTCCCCAGCCTCACCCTTCCTCTCTCTATTTATTTCCCAGCTGCCTTCCCCCTCCCCATTTCTGAAGAAGGGTACCGACCCAAAAGGTCAACTTTCCGGCTCCTCTGATGCTGCCTGGCCTGCTGTGTTCCTCCAGCTCCATACTGTGTTGTCTCTGACTCCAGCATCTGCAGTTCTTGCGATCTCTACAGCCTCTGTATATTATTTCCAGGTTTCAACTGGATTGTAAATGGTTTCAAAATAGGTCAAAAGCTTTTAATTCATAACAGAAAACTCATTATTTAGTCACCTCATGCATTTGCCACTGTTGGAATATATGAGGAAGGGAGCAGAACTTGAAGCACTCGAGGAAATTGAAGGAGGATCAAAATGTTGTTACATCAGGGCATGGTTAGTGCTTTATTATTTATAATTAAGGAGAGGAGATCAAAATCCCAGTTAAAATATTTAGCAGTACTTCTTCAGACTAAGTAAGAAGCATAAATTGTATTTCCAAATCAAATTGAGAATGTTTCATTCCAAATGAAGAAGATTTGATGGGTCTGAGAGCACCATCTGAGTCTAAAAGGGAGGGGATAAACAGAGAAAGAAACTCAAGATGCAACATATGAACTAAATTTTAAAGAAGCTTCATCTCAGAAGTTTTAAACATTTAAGGCCATTAATAACATTGGCTCGTAAAAGCATTCTTAACACATCGCTGATGCAGTTTCACATTTGATGACAGTCATTTAAGTAATGCATTTGTTCAAATATGCAATTACAAATTTATGCAGGGTAGCCTTTAGTTTGAGGTGTTGCAGCTTCTTTCTAGTTCTTGTAAACTTTACAGTAGCCAATAAGTAGGTAGTGCTGTCGTTACTACCTGCTGTGCGAGTTCACCTCCGCTATCCTGACAGTGGTCTACATCCCACCCCCTGCGGAAGAGAAGGGTGCACTTGAAGTATACAAAGCTACAAACAGAATTGAGACAGAATGCCCCAAGGCCTTGTTCATCATAGTCGGTGACTTCGACCAGACCAACCTCAAGAATACCAAAATACCATCAACATGTCTCCTGTCCCACCAGAGGTCCAAACAACCATCAAAGATGTTGACCGCTCCATCCCTGTCTGCATTTTGGAAAATCAGATCACAATGCTGTGTTCCTCCTCCCGGCTTCCAAGCAGAAATTGAAGCATGAGGACCCAGTACAGAAAGTAGTACAGTGTTGGTCTCAGGCAATGGAAAGGCTGTTAGAGTCGGTGGACTGGTCCATATTCAAGAACTCAACGGCCAACCTAGATGAAGTTGACACCATCATCACAGGCTTCATTATTGTGTAGAAGATTGCATGCTGATGAAGTTAATCTGAATGTTCCCCAACCGATAACCATGGATGATCCGGCAGATCCACTCCCTAATGAAGTCCAGGTCTGAGGCGTACAAGTCGGGCAACCCTGACCTATACAGGAAATTCAGGTACAACCTTCATAAGGCCATCGGAGATGCCAAGAGGCAACACCAAACTAAGCTTGAGACCCAGACCATCCACACAGACATCCATCATTCGTGGGAAGGCTTACACAACATAATGGACCAGAAAGCGAAGTTGAACAGAATCACGAGCAACAGTATATCTCTACCTGACAATCTCATTACATTCGAAGCACACTTTGAACAGAAGGTCAGTGAAACGATGTCACCTATCCCAACAGCCTCAGATGCACCTGTACTCATGGTCACCACCACAGATGTTAGATTGGCCTTCTTGAGAATGAACCCATTGAAAGCAACTGGCCCGGATGGAGTCCACGGCTGTGTACTCAGATCTTGTATGGATCAGCTGGCAGGAGTATTGCAAACATCATTAACCTCTCCGTACTACAATCTGAAGTCCCTACCTGCTTCAAGAAGACTCCCATCATCCAGGTCCCAAAGAAAAATCATGCATCATGCCTCAATGACTATCACCTGGTGGCTCTGACCTCCATAATTATGAAGTGTTTCGAGAGGTTTGTCATGGCTCACGTCTCCAGCCTACCAAATTGCCTTGATCCTTTGCAATTTGATTACTGGTACAACAGGTCTGCAGCATAGCCATTTCCATGGTTCTACACTTATCCCTGGAATATCTGGATAACAAGGATACCTATATCAGGATCCTTCTTATTGACTACATGTTCACCTTCAACATTATAATTCCAAATAAATTTCAAGATCTAGATCTAGACCTCTGTAACTGGATCCTCGACTTCCAGACCAATAGACTGCAATCAGTAAGAATAGGTGACGACACCACCTCCATCATGATCCTCAATAGCGGTGCCCCGCAAGGCTGCAATGCTCAGCCCCCTACTATACTCCTTATACACTTATGGCTGTGTGGCCAAATTCCTCCTCAACTTCATTTACTAGTTTGCTGATGACATTACTATTCTAGGTTGGATCTCAAACAATGATGAAACAGAATACAGGAAAGAGATTGAGACAGAATATAAACACAGCAATCCCTCCATCGACATCAGCAAAACAGAGAAGCTGGTCATTGACTTCAGGAAGTGGAATGGAGGGCACGTCGCTGTCTGCATCAATGGTGCTAAGGTGGAGATGGTTTGGGAGCATCAAGTTCCTGAGTGACTATCATCAACAATCTGTCCTGGTCCAACCACATTGACATGATGGTCAAGAAAGCACAGCAATGTCTCTATTTCCTCAGGAGGCTAAAGAAACTCAGCATGTCAACAAGGACCCTTACCAATTTTTATAGATGCACCACAGAAAGCATTCCATCTGGACGCTTCACAGTGTGGTATGGCAACTACTCTTCCCAAGGCTGCAAGGAACTACAGAGTCGTGAATACACTCAGTCCATCATGCAAACCAGCCTTCCATCCATTGACTCCATCTATATTTCCTGTTGCTTCAGGATAGCAATGAACATAATCAATGACCCCTCCCATCCTGGTTATACTCTCTTCCACCCTCTTCCATCGGGCAGAAGATATTAAAGTTTGAATACGTGTACAATTTAAGAACAGCTTCTTTCCCACTTTTATCAGACTTTTGAACGGACCTCTCAAATGTTAATTCTGAGTTCTGTCTTCGCACCTTCTCTGTAGCTGTAATACTGTATTTGGCACTCTGTTCTGCTCCCCTAATGCACTTTGTATGGTACAATCCGCTTGTATAACATGCAAAACAACACTTTTCACTGTACCTCAGTACATGTGACAATAATAAATAAATCAATCATAAGCAGAAGTAGGCCATTTAGCCAATTGAGTCTGCTGCACTAATGAGATCATGGCTGATCTGATAGTCCCCCACTCCTACCTTTTCCCCACACCCCTTGAATCTCTTCCTGATTAAAAATCTGTCCATCTCAAGACTTGAATATGCTTAATGACCCAACCTCATCAGATCTCTGCAGTAAATCCACACATTTACTAACCTCAGAGAAGAAATTCTTCCTCATCTCGTTCTTAAATATGCAACTTCTTATTCTGAGATTATGCCCTCTGGCCCTAGACTCTCCCATAAGGGGAAACAACATTTCCATATCTGCCCTGCCAAATCCTCTAAGAATATTGTATGTTAACGATAAGGTTGTCTCTCATTCTTCTATATGTCAGTGAGTACAGGCCTAAACTACTCAATCGTTCCATATTGGTCTGCCTCCAATGCTAGTATATATTTCCTTAGATAAGTGGCCCTAAACTATTCACTGTATTTCAGCATTGGTCTGACTAGTGACTTGAATAATTACAGCAAAACATCCCCACTTTTATGGTCCATTGTCTTTAAAATAAAAGCCAACATTCTATTTGCCTTCACTATTGCCCACTGAACTTAGATGCTAGCTTTTTGTAATTTGTGGATGAGGACTCCCAAATCCTTCTGTTTTGTAACTTTCTGCAGTTTTTCTCCATTTAAATAATATTCAGCTCCTCTATTCTTTCTGCCAAAGTGCATACCCTTACATTTCCCCATATTACATTCTATCTGTCACATGATGCCATTCACTTAACTTGTCCATATCCCTCTGCAGATACTTGGTGTCATTGTCACTACTTGCTTTCCCACCCAATTTTGTGTCATCTGCAAACTTGGCTATAGTACAATCACTTTCCTCATCCAAATCATTAATATATATTGTAGATAATTGTTACTACGAGGTTTACCCCAAAATATATTTTAGAAGTTTCAATGGTTATTATTCTTTTTCCTTTGTTCCACAGGCATTGATACTTGCTGATAAAATTCTGTCACTGCCAATAGTGACAGCTCAGCCAGGAGGTTGCAATTTGGGTTCTGTTCAGAACAGACAGTAAGACATTTAAGAGTGACAGAGCAGGGAAGAGATTAGTTTAAAGATTTTCCTATAAAAGAGCAGAAGCCATAGTTGATTTCCACTTTATCCATTCCAACATTGGGGTCATCCTATTTTCCACACTATTTTTAATACACACATTCTATAGTCTCAGAAATAATATAAAACCAAGTGAAATTATTGGTATGAAGCTATTACAAGGAAATTGTTCATAGAAATCAGGTTTTTATTTAATGTCAGCATCAGAACTGCAAAGAAGAATGTTTCTAAGGACTGAATTTTCTTAACTGAGGGGTTTTTGAGCCAGCAATCCAAGGTGAAAAGTATCAGGAAGGGAGACTGCAATGTTCCACTGCAATGACATACTGTCAGTGGCAGGAACCTTAGTAGGACAGCTGTATACTGGATAGCCAATTGTGGTATTTAACGGTCCCATGAAGAAGTGCTTCCCTTCACTGTAGATATTTCACTCATTATGAGGGCCTGTTGTTGTATGGAGAAGCTGCTGGTCTGCCTGCAGGTTTCCGAGGGGGCCTTCTTTCATAGACACGTTATGTCCCATTGCGGCCCTTGTAGCAATGGCACCTTCAATGTACCGCGACCCCTCCCCCTCCCCCAATCCCCTGCTGCGATATGCTGCTTGACGGCCTTATTGCACGCTGAACTGCGGTCATCTCCTGCTTTCATCCCTGGCACAAATCTTTCAAATAAGCTGAAAAGTTCAGCTTGAAGAGCCAATGTGATGTTAAATGTTGTATGCTGATGTCACACAGTGCCCAACATATTGATTTTGTAGTTAACACAGTTCCATAAATTCTGAAACTTTTCCTTGCTTCAAATCTCTTCTCACTCTTTTATTTTACTCTGTGTTTATTTATGAATATATAACTCATTTAAAAATGGACTAGAAGTGACACAGAAGATATTAACAGGGTAAAATTCTTATCTCCTTGTCGACAATTTCTCTCTTCTATCCTGTTAACTTGTGTCTAGTTGGCGGGCTTTTGACTTAGAACACATTCCACAGTGTGGTACCCTACTTAACGACGCATTACCTGCTATTGGAAAGTATTTGACAACTTCATTTCTCTGCATAGAAGAGTGAAAGAAACAGAAGAACTGTACATTATTTTCAATTTGTAATTTGCACGATGAAGATCGGGTTCTTTTCAATAATTTTGTATCCTCAGGAGTTCCATAGCAAGCTGCCAATGGCACAGCAATTGAAACAAGGATTGCACAAAAGTCTAGAGTTGGAGGAGGGCAGATATCTTGGAGAATTGCCAGGCTAAAGGAAGTTACATACATAGGAATGGTTGAGGCCACAGAGAGCGTGGAATGTTAAAATTGAGGTGTTGCTGGATCATAAGCTGATGTAATTTGTGAACACAGGGTGAATGGGAGTTGGAGCAGGTAAGGATACAAGCAGCTGAAAGTTTGTGACAGCTTAATGAGGGAGAAAGATGAGAGATCAGTCAGGAGCCCATTGGAATGTTAAGTCTGTAGGGAACAAAGGCATGGATCACAGCTTTGGCAGCAGATATGTTGAGCAATTGGGGTTTCGTGCTATTACAAGGTAGAAATAAATTTTCTTTGTTGATGTAGTAACCAATGATTGCAATGCAGCAGTCTGAGGTTCCGCTGCAACATTCAAGACATGGGGTGGATGTTTCTTGTTCTGCAGCAGAAACTGAAAATTGGATATCTGTTGAGTTTTCATGGTTGGTTATCGATTCCAATTTGGAAAGTATCAGCTCCAACCTCTATGCAAACCCCTGCCAGGTTGGTTTTAGACTTTCTGCACCTCTTGATATTGAAGATAGCTTTACTGGCAGGCTTTATAATTAACCAACCAAATTGTTACGTACATCAGTCAACATTTTTCTGTAGTCTGGCCCATCAAAGTTATGTGTATTCTCTGCAACAAAAATAGTTCGTGGGTTTGGCCTCTGAGCCTTCCCCCCTTCTTCCACTGTTGACCAATTTGCAGTTTTTGGGAATCTGAAAGGGAAAAGCAACAATGCTAGGATTGTAATGAAGGGAGATTGGAAAGTAAACACTGCACCCTTTTACCATCCGCAGCTTTTAAGTTAGAAGATATTGTGTGTTGAGGGGAAATGGACAAGGATTGGATTTTAAATTAGGCTGACACCTTCATCTTTAACTTCAGCCACAGCACCGACCAAAGACTCAGGAACAGCCTTCCAAATGATGGCCAGAACTGCTTCCTCTATGAGGAGGATAAAATGCAGGTTTGTTTCTCTCCCTCTAGTTAGATCTTGCTGCCTTTGATTGTGTACTGCCTTTATTTACAAATGTGTTAATAATTGTCACATAATCAGTTTCAGTGACATAGTTGTTATGGTTGAGCAGCTGCCAGTGTGTGCAAACTGAGGTGGGTTTGAGGTTTGCAGCAGAGTGAATGGTTAGAGTGTTAGGGATGTGTACTGCCTGAAAGAAAGGATGTTGGTAGGTGAATGATATAGTGTGGATGATTTAAGCAGTTGCCGAGGCTGGTATTGCAGTTTGAGGATATTCACTGACCTTGACCACTTGTGTAACAGAATTACATTTTCTTTTATACTACCTTCATTTTCTTGGAGTTATCCACCTGACATTGGTAAGTGGTAGCTATGCAATTCAATGCTTTCAGATCAAGAGATTGGAAGGCTGCCTGTCCTTTGAGAATTCAGGGCATTCCTCCTCTTCAATTAAGACCCCTAATGCAACATCTGAAAACACTGGTGCCCGACTATGGTCAGCCATTCTTCTCTCATTTTTAGGTAAGATTCATTTGTAGAAGAACCAATTTCAACTAAAATGAAACTCTCTACTTTAAGAGGTTCAGGAGCTGGGCAATCATGGTATTTAGCCCCTTTTGCCAAGCAGAAGCAGAGGCACTGGCTGCAAGCAACTACCATGATAGTAAATAGAAAACTCAAAATTATCAAGAGTTAGAAATGCAGGTCCCGTTAAGGCCTCAAACAGGTCAGGTCCTGAGTTGATTCCACGTGTTGCTCATTAGATTTTTCCATAGCACGCTGCAGTAGCATCCCTACTTCTGGACCAGGCGGCCCAGGTTAAAGTCCATTCCATTCTCCAAATTTCTCCATTTCCTACTGATGTCACTTGCTGCAGTGGGGCCTCAGAAATGTCCATATTTTCCTCAACCAAAAAAATCCCCATCACCACGCTTGACAGGACCCTCAGCCATATTCAATCAATTTCCCACACTTCTGCCTTCACTACTTCTCTTCCCTGCCACAATGACAACAGGGTCTCCCTTGTTTTCACTTTCCACCCTAGCAGCCTCTGTTTCCAAAGAATTATAGGCTGCCATTTCTGCCACCTCCCTTGTTGGCATTCTGCGGGTTTCTTCCCTCCTCCACTCCCAACCCCTATACAACCCCAGGGACCTTTGTAAGCAATTGCAGAAGGTGCAACACCTGCCTGTTTACCTCCTTCTCTCTCACTATCCAAGACGAGACACATATTCCAATTGAAGCAGCGAGTTACCTGAACTTCATTCAATCTAGTCTACTGCGTTTACTGCTCACAATGTGTTCACTTCCCAACTGGGGAGATGAAACGCAGACTGAGTGGCAGCTTTGTGGAATGCCTATTGCCCTACCTGTACAAAAGACCCATACAAACAGAGAGGTTATACTGCAGCTGTATAGGGTGCTAGTGAGACCACACCTGGAGTACTTTGTGCAGTTTTGGTCTCCTTAATTGAGAAAGGATGTACTGGCACAGGAGGGGGTGCAGAGGAGGTTCACTAGGTTGATTCCATAGTTGAGAGGGTTGGCTTATCAGTCGAGATTGAGTAGACTGCAACTATACACATTGGAATTTAGTCGAATGAGGGGAGATCTTATAGAAACATAAAATTATGAAGGGAATAGATAAAATAGAAGCAGGGAGGTTGTTTCCACTGGCAGGTGAAACGAAAACTAGGGGGCATAGCCTCAAAATAAGGGGAAGCAGATTTAGGGCCGAGTTGAGAAGAATCCTCTTTTCTCAAAGAGTTGTGAAACTGGAATTCCCTGCTCAGTGAAGCAGTTGAAGCTACTTTGTTGAATTTTTTCAGTCAAAAATAGATAGATTTTTGAACAGTAAAGAATTAAGGGTTATGGTGAGCAGCGGTAAGTTGAGCTGAGTCCACGACAAGATCAGCCATAATCTTATTGAATGGCATAGCAAGCTTGAGGGGCTAGATAGCCTACTCCTGTTCCTATTTTTTATGTTTTTATGTACTGCTCCAACAAGGCTCAATGCAAGCTGGAAGAACAACACCTTGTCTTCTGCTTAAGTATCATCCAGCCTTCAGGACTCAACACCGTGTTTAACAATTTCAGAATATGAACAGCCTCCTCCATTGTTCGTTACTCATCCCCCACATTCCACGGTCCTGTTCTTCATGGGTTGCTTCCTGCACTGCCAACCCATTTCCAACTATTCAGACTTCTCGTTAGCACCATTCCTAGCATTTACCTCCCCTGGTTTATCATTGGCAATCCCTTTGTTTGCCTCTCCTTTTCTTTTGTTCTTGCTGCTGTCTCCATATTTTCTAGTTACTCCTTCTCCTCTCTCTCCCTCCCTCATCCCTCCCCAACCTCACCCTCCATCATCAGCATAAATACAACCATTTTCCAGCTGCTTTCAGCCGTGATGATAGGTTATTGGACTCGTAATGTTCACTCTCTACAGATGCTGCCAGATCTGCCAAGTTTCTCCAGCACTTTGTTTTTGTTTTGGATGTCCAACATATGCAGTTTCTTGTTTTGTTCGAGTTCCTCCTTCTCTAAAGGACCATAATAACATCTCTTTAAAGGTTGATTAAAAATAACCAAGAATGGAATTTGGTAGGACTCTTGAAGCCAAAACATTGAATGTTTTCAAGGAGGAGGTAGATGAAGTTCTTAGGGCGACAGGGACCAAAGGGTATGGGGAGAAAGTGGGAACGAGGTACTGTGTTTTATGATCAGCCATGATCATACTGAATGTGGAGCAGGCTTGAATGGCAGAATAGCCTATTATTGCACCTATTTTCTATGTTTAACATTAAATGTTATTTAATTGTGAATGAATATGGCTAAGGTAGGGTGAGATAAGTGGGAAAGAGGTAGAGTGAGAAGTGGGCTAGGATGACATTTGGGCAGTGTGACAGACAGGTACAGTTGTAAGATGGTAAGATGGCAAGGCGGAAGGTGGTTCAGAGGGAAGTGGGTGATGGCTAACAACAGATCAGATGGGTAAGTGGGTTTCTGTCAGGGTCAGTCTACATAGGGGAAGAGGCGTATGGTCACGGGATGTCAAATGATTAGTGGGTTGAGGGTGTAGTCAGGTTGGGGGAGTAAAGCTGAGTCAGATGGCCGGGGGGTATGGACTGATCCAGCAGACAGATGTCTGTGGAGGTTCAGCCGGGTGCAGTTGGTGGTTGTTTTAGAGATTAGAACTCATTCCATCAGAATGATGTTTCTTAAGGAAACTGACAAAAATGTTTGCAAGGTCTTGACCTAAAGTGGATCCCATATACACACTATCAATTTCGGCAAACGTGGCGTCATTAAAACTGAACTTGTCTGTGCAAATTTCTCAGTTCATAAATTCCAGAAACACAAATTTGGAAAATGGTAGCGTATGTTTACTGCTACGTTACAGCTTCATGGCGCAAACGTTGATGGCTTCCTTTAACATATCAGGGCTTCCTCAGGCATATTTTATGCCTCATCAATTTTTCCACTTTGCTACAATTTGAAAGTAGTTCTATCAATTTATTTATCAGAAACTCCTTTAATCATCTCCCCGTCTTTTGGTACTTCATTCGAGTCAAATGGGTATCGTGATTGTCATTTTAAAAATCACACTCTCGACAGTCTCAAATTACCAGCTTATCACCAACAAGCAGTCATCAGTTCTGTTTCTGCTCATCCAAATGCATGCCCATATTATTTATGTCAGAAAGCACCTCTTGAAGTTATAGTTTCCATCAAATAAATTTCCACTTTTAAGGTTTGTTTTCATGCCAGGATAAAATTTGTTGTAGATGTCCAAGATCCTTGAATATGTCTTTGCCACTTTCCTCTGTCAACACTATCTTTTCAAGCCCTTTCATTAAGATTCCTAAAGCATGTTCAGCACTCTGAGCAAAACAAAAGGTTAGTTTTCAATCCTTATGCCAGTATTTCACAAGAAGAGATCACAATTTTCCACAGGGGTTGGAAGAAGAGGGGAAGACAGATATGTAATTTTGTATACTAAGTGTGTACAAAAGAGGCACAAACTTTTATGATTAGCAAAAATATCTCAAATAATTGTAGTTCCAAGCTTTTATTTTATTTGTTTCCCCAAACAAGTTAAATATATCAAATAAGCTGTGAAACTGCTGATTTTAAAGATGTTTAACTTTCCTTATAGAATCAAGCTAGCTGCTATTTTAGGTGAAGGTTTACTTCCAGCAACTATTATTTTAATAAAATAAGAAACATTTGCAGTAATGAACATTCCTATTACTTCACTGATAGTAGGAACTGCAGATGCTGGAGAATCTGAGATAACAAGGTGCAGAGCTGGATGAACACAGCAGGCCAAGCAGCATCAGAGGAGCAGGAAAGCTGACGTTTCGGGCCTAGACCCTTCTTCAGAAAGGTTTCTGAAGAAGGGTCTAGGCCCGAAACGTCAGCC